>NW_006159731.1:4162572-4189727 GCF_000334495.1 Tupaia belangeri chinensis
AAAACACGCCCCCTCAAAGAAAAAACCAAAAAAAAAAAAAAAAAAAAAAAGAGAGAGAGAGAGAGAGAGAGAAAGTAAGATTAATGGACCATGAAAATCTCTCCTAGTTCAAAGATCCTATCAGCCTTTGCTTAAGTAAACTAATGTTTAAAACTAGCATAAATAGGCTATCTCTTGTGGCCTGATGGTTAAGGGAGCCAGTTCCCACGTGGCTGACTACTCTGTTGAATCCTGGCCTGGCTTGAGAAACATGCCTGGTGTGAGTAGTGTGTGCCCACAAGTTCTAGCAAAACGGAGAAATGGAGAACAGATAACAGTGTTACCACATCCTGGAATAGGGGTGTGGGAGGTGTTTTTGTCTTCTCTCTCTTTCTCTGTTTCTCTCTCTGTGAAGAGCATACACTTTCTGGCAAAATAAAAATAAAAAACTGATTTAAAAATATAAAACCAGTATAAAAATATCTTTAGCGTCTTTCTTAAGAAAGAAAATACTAATTTCTTATAAAAAAGGAAAATCAGAAAAAAAAATTATTCCACTACTTGATTATAGTAGAGACTTTCTTGTGAAGTGAGTATTCTGTAAATGGAATGACAAGGAAATTTCAGCTCCTGTTCAAGAAGAGGAAGAAGCCAGTTACATTTAAGAAGCACTCCATGGCCATGGCCAGGTTTGCTGGGGAAGAAGGCCTCAGCCTTGTGCAGCTTGCCTCGGCTGTGGTAATAAGCAACATGTGTAGTTACCATCTCTCATCTGCAGTCTTCAGATAGCAAGAGAAAATACAAGGTCAAATCTGGGGAATCTTTCTTCGAGCATTGAAAAATAAGGCAAATTTATTGCTGAGAAGAACTTTTTGTAGAATTCTCATGGCAGTCATCAAGGATATGAAATACTCAAGTTAGATTTGTCATCTTATGTTTTTTGAATTTTTATTTTTTATGAATTTATTTTCCATGAAATTTATAAAATTAGGTTGAAGAAATAAAGATAAACCTTGCTTTTTGTGTCAGAAGACCCTATGAATTTCAGTCTGGCTTTTATGGGGAAGCACTATTTTTCACCCAAAGCAGATTAACTTCAGTTCTTCAGTTCTAAAAAAGGGGATTCAAGGTGTATTTTTAACCATACCAGATCTGTGAAAGTCTTGGAAAACCAAAACTAGAATGTGGAAATCTGAGAAGCTTGCACTGTGATTTGCTTCTTTAGAGATAACTTGTTCATTGTTCATTTTAGGAAAGGGGATAAATGTGCTAACTAGGTAGTACATTTCTACAGTAAAATTCTTCCCCTCCTTTAGTTCTTTTGGTCTGTAATCCTAGGGAAAGATTCATTTTTTTCAGACCCACTCTTAATATTAGGGTAGTAATGGCTATAGATTAATAGTAATCCACATGTGTGGGCCCCAAGGTGGTGTGGTAGTTAAGGTGCTAGATCCTACGTGGTTAACTGTGAGGTCAAGTCCTCGGTTCAATGGCTGGAAAATTGTACCTGGCACATGTGTGTGTATGCCCCCAATTTTTTTTTAAGAGGTTTTTGCTATAGGGCGTGTGCGCTCACCAGACAGAGAGAGAGAGAGACAGAAAGCGAGAAGTCACCCCCCATAGGGGATGGGCACACACGCACATGCACCCGGTGTGTTTTAAGCCACCGGGTCCAGGACGTGAACTGCGGTCAACTACGTGGGAGTCCAGCAACATAGCTGTTATGCTAACTGCTGGTCCCCTATGCCCCAAATCTTGAGAGGAGAATAAAGAAGAAGGGATTATGGCATGGCCATCCTCACTGGGAGACAGGGTGATTTTTCACTTTCCCTCTTTCTCTGTATCTCTGGTAAGCTTATAGGCCTGATAGCAAAAACTTTATAAAATAAAGTTAAAAAAAAGAAAAAGTCTACATATGTAGTACTTTTTTTTTTAACATGTACTTTTCAAACACCAGGCACTAGCCTTTTATTTCCTCATTCAAAACATGTAGAGTTAATAATTTCTCTGAAATTATACAACTTATAAAAAAAGAAGCTGATAAATGTTTTATAGGCCTTTAAAAAAAAGAAATTCAATAACTCTCTTTTAGTCATTAACTTCTAATATCTCTTGTCTTCTGAGATCCACAGGACAATTATTTTATAATTTAAAATTCAAGTAAGACTCATATATCCTTTAGGCGTTTGATCCACTTAAATGAGCTGAAGTTAGATGATGACATCTTTTCACATCACTTAACTTGAACACTTGTTTGAATTATTTCTCATTACTTTTGAGGAAAACAGAATGTACATTTAATATATGTTTGGGATCAACCCTTGCATTGAGACAGTGAAACTATGTCTTGGTTTTGAGATTTTTACAAGCTGATTCAGATAGATTTCAAAATGAAACTTACTGTTCAAAACCTGACACACACAGCATATTTTTGTATGGTTCCAATTATAGATACTGGGCTGAATCCCAACTCCCAGGATCATTGTTATGGAAGGTTCTATAGCAGTGAGTATGAATTGTTTTCTAGTGAATTAATGTTGTTTGGTAACATGGAGTTCCAGCTGTATTGTTTTGTAGTTAATAATAATTATTTATTTCAATCATAGGAACCCCAAAGATGGAGTACATGGAGTAGAATATTCCATAGTTTATGTTTACATCATAGCTTTTAATTTTATATACTTTTTATTAAAGGTATTAAGAATATTATGGTCTCCTAAGGTTTGCTAAAGAATAAATTTTACAAGCATTTTAGGGGACAATTTGGTAATATTTGTCAGAATTGCCTATACATGATCCCTGTGATTCTGTACTCACTCTTTCTACCAGAAGTTTCCCCTAGAGATACACTTATGGAAGTACAGCAAGCTGTCCATACAGAAGTGCTCACTGAATTGTGCTGATAGTAGAAACAAACTGGGAGCAACCTAAACGCCCATCAGTAAGCAACTGGTTAAGTTAATTAAAAGACTTAATTACATGACCTATTAATTAATTACATGATTTATTATTCTGTATAATAGAACACCATACTATTCCGGGGGGGGGGGGAACAAGTTACAGAATTTTAAAGTATGGGTTGTTTTGTGTATGTTTTTCTAAAAATATGCACACATTAATATGCAAACACTGGTCCCTAACACATAGAAGATACCTTTTTTGGAGGCAAGATATATAATACATAACAATTAAGGGTGATTAATTTGCAGAGGGAGACCAGAATGGAGGATGATCACAGAGGATTTATTATTTGTTTGGGGAGAAGTTTTCGCTATAGGGCATGTGCGCTCACCAGACAGACAGAGAGAGACAGACAAAAAGCAAGAAATCACCCCCCGGGGGGATGGCCACACCACAATCCCTTCTCCTCTGTTCTCTCGGGATCTTGGGCACGCATGCACACGCGCCCGGCGTGAATTTTAAGCCACCGGGTCCAGGACGTGAACCGCGGTCGACTACATGGGAGTCCAACAACATAGCCATTACACTAACTGCTGGTCCCAACCACGGAGGGTTTTACCTTTAATTTCATGCATTTCTTTACTGTTGGAATTTTCTAAACTAGTGCATATATTCCCTTTACTTACTCCCCTTCTTTAAAAAAAAAAAAAATTGAATTCTCAATTTGACCATTTAGATGATGGGACTAGGCACAATATGTTCTTTTTTCAGTTTTTGTGCATTATAAACAACTAGTAAATATTATTTTAAATATACTAAAACAATGGAAATAATTTTTGTTGTTATTTTTAAGTTCAATCTTGAAAGAAAAGTTTATTTATTTATGAGAGAGAGAGATTGTTTTGACAGGGTATCACCATCTTGGGATACCAACCACCCAGTCTCCCTGCCAGATCTGCAGGTGTGTGCCACTGCACCCTGCCTGTGTAGACTGAGCCAGGAACCAAACCTAGGCTTTCCGTGTAGTGTCAGCTTCCAACTAGCATCATCCTAGCAGCAGACACTGCTGTGGCTGAGCCGAAGATCACACTCTTCATCTTTGTGTATATAATGATTGCTAAAGTCTATGATTCTCCTTTTTTAAAAAGATTTTTGCCATAGGGCATGTGTACTCGCCGGAGAGAGACAGGGATAGAGTAACACAGAGAGGGAAAGTGAGAAGTCATCCCCGGTGGAGATGGCCATGCCGCAATCCCTTCTCCTCCAGTCTCTTCCAGGGGTTTTGGGCACACATACTTACACCCAGCATGATTTTCCAAGTTTGGGTCCAGAACTCAAATGAAGGTCGACCATGTGAGAGTCAAGCGCCCGATCACTATGCCATCTGCCTGCCCCTCTGTGACTCTACTTTAAATATTCTTTCTGGTCCACACACACTGTGGGGAAAAGTGGCAAGCCTGTCCATAATGTTTTATATAGTAGCAGTTATTTAGTTTTCTATTTTTCTTGCTATTTCTCAATCCTTAACGGATATAGATAAATAGAGTAACATACGCTGGCCAATCCTGTTACTCAGCAGGCTGAGGCAACATGGAAGGCTCAGATTCAATACTCAGCCTGTTTAAAAGCTGCATGCAGTGATACTCACCAGTATTCCCAGCTATTCTGGAGACATCTAGAGCCCTAACATCTGGACTGGTGGTAAGAGGACAAGATAAAAGGGACCCCTAACAAGAATAAGCCTCTTCTAGTTCCTACAATGATAGATGCTGTAGAGGAGGTTAAAAATAAAAGATGGCCCTAGAATTCTACCCAAAATATTCCACAAATATGACTTAACAATTTTCATTAGATGAGTATGAAAGAGACAGAGGATTGAAAGCAGTGGAACACTCTGTGAGCTGTTAAGTTTTGAAGTCCTAGGTCAAGCCCCACCTCTACCACTAGTCTTGTGATGTTGAGTGAGTCACTGAATCCTCACCCCACAGAGAGGGAGAGTGGTCACTTATCTTAGCAAGAACACAAGTAGGACATACTGGTATTTATGGTAAAAGTTCAATCTCACAACTTGAGTATCTAGTGTACAAAGTATCTTGCTCTCTCTTCACTCAGCAGCCACAAAAGACATCAACCTTGAACTGAATACCCCTGCCAAACAGAATAGAAAGGAGAATAAGCTATGTCTTCTTCACTAGGCATTCTGAGTTCTACCCTTAGATAAAGTAGGAGCTCAAGAAATCAAAAAAAAAAAAAAAAAAAGAAATGTTTCTGTCCAGCCCCGCTGGTTTCACCTGTAAGATTTTTTTCACTGAAGTCCACTTACTTTTGTACTGACCTGAGCTATCAGCAAGGGCAACAATAAGGAAATCACTGTTAAGGATATATTATTTCATTATCTTTTCAGTTTTCTTGTTTTAAAATGTCCAGATGTTAGGGACCAGCAGTTAGCGTAATGGCTATGTCGCTGAACTCCCATGTAGCCAACCGCGGTTCGAGTCCTGGACCTGGTGGCTTAAACTCACGCTGGGCGTGTGTGCCCAAGATCCTGAGAGGAGAATGGAGGAGAAGGGATTGCGGAGTGGCCATCCCCCCTGGGGGAGCGGTCGTGATTTCTCACTTTCTGACTCTCTGTTTCTCTGTCTTTCTGGGGAGCGCACGTGCCCTATAGCAAAAAAACAAAAAACAAACAAACAAACAAAAAAACCCCACAACTCTCAAAAAAAATTAAAAAAATAAATGAAAAATAAAATTAAATGTCCAGATATTAAATTCCCTCTCCTATATCAGGAAAATGTTTCTCTCTTCTACCAGCTAGGTTTGCTTCAGTTTGTAGGATAATGAGAACATGGTGTATACCTTGTACCTACTCACTTGTCCTGTCTGAGCCAATGGCCACATCGTTAAGTTGTAGAAAATAATACGCATTTTACTTTCCTTCTCTCCTTTCACTTTAGAATGTACATCTCTACTGTAATCCCTTTCATTTGACATCTAGACTTCCCTATTCAACTGTTAGACGTCTCTGTTCATTCATTCTTTCAACACCTATGATTGACCGAGCATCTACTATGTGTCAGCCACTGCTCTAGGCATGGGAGATTCAGCAGTGACCAGGACAAGCCATGTCCCTGTCTGCTTGACACTTCCGTTGCAGTAGAAGTAAAAGGTAGTGAACAAAGTAACGAAGTAAAACGTGTGTCCTAGGTTTGATAGTAAACGCTCAGGTGGGGATGGGGGAAAACACAAGGAGAATAGAGGGAAATGCCAGTGTATATTTTTAAAATGATTTCTTAGTGGTTACCATGGGAATTGTAATTAATATCCTAAATGTATCACTGTAATAATCTACTTTTACTTGATACCATGTAATGGCATATAAAACTTACAATAGTATATAAACACTCTGCTCCTATACAACTCTGTCCTCCTCCCCCTTTAGATTATTGTTCTTATAAAATATGTCTGTACATTGTATGCCCACTAACACAGGTTTTTGTTTTTGTTTTTTAATTTTATTTATTTTAATTTTATCAGAGAGGTACAGAGTGAGAGAGAGCGAGAAAGCAAGCCGCCAGGTCCAGGATTCAAACTGCGGTTGGCCATGTGGAAGTACAACACCCTTAACCTCCATGCCACCTGCTAGCCCCTGAACATAGATTTTAAATGATCCTTTTACACATTTATCTTTCAAGTCATGTAGGAAATGAAAAGATTTACAAACCTAAAATATAGTGATACTAGCTTCCATTTTTAGCTGTGTAGTTACTTTAACAGTGTTCTTTGTTTCTTCGTTATAACTTCGCCTTACTAGCTAATGGCTTTTCATTTCAGCCTGAAGGACTCTACCTTTCTGATAGGGCATGTATACTAGCAACAAACCTTCTCAGTATGTGTTTATCTGGGAACATCTAAATTTCTCCCTTACTGTTGTTTTCCATATGAAAGAACAAGCAAGTGAGTATGGAAGGAAGGGAAAAGGAGAGGGAAGAAGAGAGAAAGAAAAAAAAGGGATTTTTGGCAGTGCGCAGTTTGTCACTGTGTCACAATTCTCTTGCCCCAGCCTGCCAGCTCGAACTAAGGCGTGTGCCACTGTGCCAGCCCTATTTAGGTTGGACCAGGAACTGAGTGGCCTCAGTCACTGCACAGCAATATCCTTCCACTTGGCCCACTGTGGCTGGACTTTCCCTCATTTTTGAAGATAGTTTTGCCAGATAAAAATTCTTGGTTGACTTTTTTGTTCCCTTTTTTGTTGTTGTTTTCTCATTTAATCAGACATCTAAGGAAGATGGACCTAATTAGCAAAGCTTTTGGTGGATTTTTTTTCTTTCTTTTAGCACTTTAAAAATATTTGGGGTCAGCAGGTGGTGTAGTAGTTGAGGTGCTGGACCCCTATATGACCAGCTGCTGTTCGAGTCCTGGTCTTGGTGGCTTGAAACTCAAGCTAAGCACATGTGCATGTGTGCCCAAAATCCCGAGAGGATAATGGAGGAAAAAGGGATTGTGGTGGTGTGACTATCCCCCTGGGGGTAGTTTCTCACTTTCTCTGTCTCTCTGGCAAGTGCATGCACTCTATAATAAAAATCTCCCAAAAGGAAAGAAAGAAAGGAAGGAAGAAAGGAAGAAAGAAGGAAGGGAAGGGAAGGGAAGGAAGGAAGGAGGGAAGGAAGGAAGGAAAGAAAAGAAAGAAGAGAAAAGAAAAAAGGAGAGAAAAAGGAAAAGAATATATAAATACATATATATATATCCCACTTTTTTTTGGTCTTTACAGTTCCTGATTTTTAAAAAATCTGTTACTCTTATTGGGAATCTCTTATATACAATGAGTTGCTTCTCCCTTGCTGCTTTCAAAATTTTCTACTTCAAAATTCCTTTATTTTCGGGAACCAGCAGTTAGCATAATGGCTATGTCGCTGGACTCCCACGTAGTCGACCGCGGTTCGTGTCCCGGACCCGGTGGCTTAAAACTCACGTGGGGCGCATGTACGTGTGTGCCCAAGATCCCAAGAGGAGAACGGAGGAGAAGGGATTGCGGCATGACCATCCCCCCGGGGGATGATTTCTCGCTTTCTGTCTCTCTGTCTCTCTCTGTCTGTCTCCCTAAAGCAAAAAAGCCTCTCAAAAAAAAAAATTCCTTTATTTTCAATAATTTGGTTATTATGTGTCTCGATATAGATCTCTTTAAATTGATCCTTCTTACAGTCATTACACTTGTTGAGTATATTGATTTGTATCTTTCAACACATTTGGAGACTTTTCAGCTATTATTTCTTTAAATATTTTGTACTTTCATTTCTATCTCTTCTAGAGTTTCCATTATGAATATGTTGGTATATGGGTATGGTGTCCCATAAGTCTCATAGACTCTGTTTTTCTTCATTCTTTTATCTTTCTTCTACTCAAAGCAGATAGTGTCAGCTGAGCTAACTTCATGTTCATTGATTTTTTTCTTCCCCCTGCTTGCTCAGATGTGCTATTGAATCTCTCTAGTGAGTTTTTCTTTTCAGGCATTGAATTTTTCTGGTGCAGAATTTGTTTGGTTTATAATTTTTGTCTCTTTATTGATATCCTCTATTTATTCATCTACCATTCTCCTGGTATCCTTTATTGCTTTGTCCATGGTTTCATGTAAATAAATCTGTGAGCTTATTTAGACAACCAGTTTAAAGTATTTGTCTAGTAAATACAATACTGATGGTCCACAGGCAAAGTCTGTGTTAACTTCTTCTGTGACTGGCCTAAATTTCCTCTTTCTGTCCATGCTTCATTATTTTTTTTGAAAATTATAAGGCATAATAATATAGTAATTATTATCACTATATTAATAATACAGGTACTATTATATTATATTACTATATTAAAAATAATATATAGAAATATTAATAATATTAATGTTATAATATAGTAACTCTAGAAGTAAGTCTTTCCTTTCTTCAGGGTTTATTTTTCTTTTTAGTTGTAAGTTATAGCGGTTTGTTCTGTGATTTCTTAAAACCATTATTGTAAGGTCTGTATTCTTTGTCATAAGAGGTCTCTGAAGTCTTCATTCCCTTAGTTTGTGTTCAGCTACTGTTTTGAAAGCTATTTCCTTGAATGCCAGGAGCTAAAAGCAAGAGAAGTAAAGTAGAGCAGATGGGGGACACTTCCGTGTCCTTTGTAATAAATATCCTGCTCTGGCGTGTACCTGACCTTCTAAATTCCTCAGCAGATACAAGCACTTTTCTATGTTCTAGTGTCTCAAGGAATCTCTTCTCAGCTTTTCTTCCCAGGCTTTTGGCACTATATCATATCATATCATATCATATTTCATGCCTCAACCTTAATAGTCTGTTTCAAGCAGCTGCAACTTGTTGGCTTACCTTACAAGGAGTTGTACCCTGAGTGAGTTCTGAGTTAAGTAGAAAAAAAAAAAAAATACAGGAACCTTGTCTCAGTTCTTCAGGTGGCCCCCAGATAAGTTAAAATAGACTTTATTTATTTATTTATATTTACTTTTTTTTTGAGAGAGAGAGAGAGAGATTTTTGGTAGAGGGCATATGTGCTCACCAGAGAGACAGAGAGAAAGACAAAAAGCAGCAAATCACACACACACACACACACACACACACACACACACACACCCCGCTGGGGGGGGGGGGCCGCACACACACACACACACACACACACCGCTGGGGGGGGGGATGGCCACATTGGGCCAGAACATGGGAAAGTGCTACAATGCTTTTCTATCATTTTCAAATTGCCTTCCTCTTGATTGTTACTGGCTTGATTGCTGTAAACCTTTCTGACCAAGTTGATTCTGTTAGTTTTTGCTCGAATTTTCAAAATTGCTCTGAGGGACAGGGATCCATGAGGTACCTACTCTGATATTTCTTGCTATTACCACTTTCCTGCCTTACTTTAGAATTAAGTCTTAGAGGTGTATTTTATTTATCAAAACTTTTTTTTCTTAAACTGTAAAGTTCTTTTCGATTTTAAAGTTTTTAATTGCAATTGTTATCCTAATATAATATTATTATAAGCTTACAAGGAATGCTTTGCAAAGTATTTACATATGTGTAAGGCTCTATAAAGTGAAAATGGTAAGTCTCACTATATTAGTGTGGCAGAAAAATGATTCGATAGAAAATTTAATTCCTTTCTGAAGTAACCAAATTTTTGGGACCAGCAGATGACATAATGTTTACATTGCTGGACTACTATAAAACTCATGCCAGGCATGTGTGCATGTATGCCCAAAATCTCAAGAGGAGGACAGAGGAGAAGGGACTGTGGCATGGCCATCCCTCCTGGGAGGTGATTTCTCGCTTTTTGTCTCTCTGTGTCTCTGGCAAGCATGTGAGCCCTATAGCAGAAATCTCTCTTAAAAAAAAAAAAAATTGTTAGTTCCTAATTGTTAAATGAGGAAATTACTGAAATGGCAGGATTGAATGAAGGTATGTAGATTCTTTCCCAGTTTTGCTACTATCTCTCTTTGCCAGTTACTTAAGGTCTTCATTCAGGATGATCTGTGAGGCCTAGTCTAGTGTAGCACACAAGATATGTTCAATAAGTTTTTGTTAGATGAATTTCAAGTTCATTAGGATATTGCTATTACATTAATCAAAGACAGAATATATGTATTGCTTTCCCCCCCCCTTTTTTTAAGTGTATTTATTTCTAGAGGTGGGGGTTACCCTCAACAGGGTCTTAATAACCATGATTCTTTCACGAACCTAGCAGCTAGCCAGGATACAAGTGTACACATGGGCATGTCCAGAGTGTTCAGGTAGACCCACAGCAAAAACTCATTGTTTTCTTGTGTGGCCTTCAGCCTGGTGCAGCAGCACTACTGCTCCCCTGCATCATCACAGCTGGGCCAAGATATGTATTTGAATACTGGAAGGAAGATAGACAATTTCACCCAAAGAGTTATTTCTTAGATATATTCTAGAAGATAGTGTTGGAGTACAGCACCTATGTTGCCCAAGAGCAGATACAATGTGAAATACTGAACTGGCAATCAAAAAGTAGATTGATGCTCTTTCTATAAAGAAACATTATAGGGAACCAGCAGTTAGCGTAATAGCTAAGTCGCTGGACTCCCACGTAGTCAACCGCAGTTCGCGTCCCAGACCCGGTGGCTTAAAACTCACGCCAGGCATGTGTGTGTGCATGCCCAAGATCTCAAGAGGAGAATGGAGGAGAAGGGATTGCGGCATGACCATCCCCCCCTGGGGGGTGATTTCTCGCTTTCTGTCTCTCTGTCTCTCTGTCTGTGTGGCTAGTACAGGCGCCCTATAGCAAAAACCTCTCAAAAAAAAAAAAAAAAAAACAGAAGCATTATAAGCAATGCTTTTAAAAGGAAATATACTGTTTCCTATGCAAGGAGGCAATGTGATCCTAGTAAGCAGTATGTTGGAAGCAAACTTTTGCTTAGTCAATGACCAATCATTGCTGTAGTTAATTCAAATTTTGTTTATAATTGTAAATGTATATTTATATATATGCTGTTTCAGCATATATATAAATATCTATTAAAGCTTATATAATTTTTCTGAACTAGTATGTCTTACTTTTTTAAGACCATTTTATGACAATGGAATGCATAGCAAACTGGACATTTGTGTAAATTCGTTCTTCAACAATGTTTTAAAATGTATTTTATTCGTGATAATGTATACTTGTACATGAACTTGAGAGAGAGGAGAGAGAAAAAGAGAAAAACACCCCCATCAGGATCTTGTAACACGATCATGTCCCCGCAGCCCTCCAGCTTGCCAGGATCTCGGGTACAGGTGCACACCCAACATGTTTCAGATCGGCTGGGCCAGGATTTGGTACCCACAAACAGCCCATGGCTTTAAGCACTGAAGCTCAGTATGTTACCTACTATGCCACCAACGCCAGGCCTGGAGCAATTTTGTATTCTTTTTGCCTTGAATTTTTTATCTTTTGCTAGCAACAGCTTTCTTTTTTTAAATTTATTTATTTATTTATTTTAAGCATGTTTGCCATAGGGCACATGTGCTCACTGAAGACAGAGAGAGAGAGACAATGAGAGGGAAAGTGAGAAATCACTCCCCCCGGGGAATGACCATGCTGTAATTCCTTCTCCTCCATTTTCCTCCTGGAATTTTGGGTGCACACGCACACACTCACACGCACACATGCATACACACCCTTTGTGATTTTCAAGCCTCTAGGTCGAGGACTCAAATGGGGTCAGCCATGTAGGAGTCTAGTGCCTTAACCACCACACTCCCTGTGGTCCCAGAAACAGCATTACTATGTAACAACAAATTAAACATTTTCCTGCTTGTCATCTAATAAAACAGGGATTATTTTCTCTTTTCATGTAGTTAAACATACCTTTTTATAGACCTTCTTCTTTACCGACTCTATGAAATCTCAGTGCTTTTTCTCATTTGAAAGTTTCATCATCTGACACCTAATAATGAAAAAGTCATCGGCATAATAATAGAATGTCTTTCTTAATGTTTAAAATTCATTTGTTAAACAAAAATTGTAGTAGAATTAAATAAGAATTTCCCCAAAGAGATATAAAGATTGAAAATTGAAAGTAAACCACTACTAGCTGTGAGCCAATAAAGAAAAGTTTTATGATTTTTCTCACATTTTCTTTTTTAAATGCAGCACTAAAGTGAGGCAATATCACATGAAACAGACCCCAAGCTTGTTTTGCACCTAAGCTAAAAACTACTTTTGTTGCCTTTGACTAATCAAGGAATTTTGCTATTATAAAACAAGCATAAAAAAAAAAGATCTTCACAACCACTAAATAATTTAAACATTAGAAACTGTTTTTGTGCAAAGACTCAGATTTTTCACTCTCCTCTTTCAGAAATACAGTTTCCAAAATCACAGCACAGATTGTCCAAAAAAACATTTGTACTGATTGTTTTGTTTATGAAATTTGAGTTTTCATTCCCAAAAGTACAAAATGTAAAGGAAATATTTTTCCTTTTATCCAAAACCTAAAAAAAATTATAAAATATTTCATAATGTAGCAGTTGGTAAGGGAGAAAAAAATATTGGTTATAACTGTAAAGCACAATACTCAAAGAAGAGAAGTCCATGGAAAAACTAATTTTGTCCAGGCAGGTATTTATGAGTCTTAGGGGCCATTGTACCAAAAGGACATGATAAAAAATGATGTTTTCCAAAAAGTCATGAGGTATTCTTATTTTTTAAATTAGTGCCTTTTAAAATGTGGTTTCTGGGCAGGTATTAGTCTTCTTGAATATGCCAGTGTGCAAGGAGATAAATGCAGAAATTGAGAGTAAGCATTTAGGAAACTTACAGTTCCCATGTATCTCTATTTATAACAGTAAATTTTAATTTCATCTGATTTTTACATGTCACAAAACTATTGTGATTATTTTGAACTTTTCCCCCCAAACCATTGTAAAATGTGGGAAGCTTTCTTAGTTCTTACAGGCCTGAGAAAAACAGGCAGTGGGCTGGCTTTGGCCCTTGGGCTGAGTTTGCTGACCCCTGAGCTAGATCCACTGTCCAGAGATCCTCAGGAACAGATGCTGTCATTTCCTAGTTTCAGTGTTTCCCTCAGTCTCTGGGTTTTTAATTGCCACTTACTTTCCTTCTGCAGTTTGGGTTATTATTCAAGAATACCTTCGAGCACTCATAATGTTTCAGGACATTATGTTTAATAAAGTCCAGAAGGAAAATGTTCCAAGTATCACCGTGGGAATACATTTTAGGATTCTCTATGACCTACCAGCTTACATGAACTTTGCTTTAAAAAAAAAAAGAAAGAAAAAAGAAAAGCATTGAGGAAGACTGGAGTGGAAGATCTCTTTATGGATTGTATAAGCATAGTCGTGAGGTATTTTAATTTGCTGCCTGGAATGGTTAATAATGAAGTATGATTTGAAATCCTGCTTCATACTTACCCAGAATGGAGAAAAAATGTTTCAGTGGTAATCAGATGTCAAAAAGCTGTGAGTAGATTCCGTGGCCTTAGACAACAAAATAGAAAATTGTCCAGAGTCCCTCTCTGACTCAGGCCTATCTTTTCTCATACTGTTAGCAGAAACTCAGACCCTTCAAAAGCAAACCAACCATCATGAGGCCATCTTGTTCTCATTCTAAGCAGTTTCCATTTGGCTTAGCAGAAATGGTTCCTCATTATCTTGAGCACCACATCTTTTTGTTTGTTGGTTGCTTACTTGATTTGTTTGTCAGAGGGTATGTTAATTCACCAGAGAGAGAGGAGAAGCATCTCCAATGGGTAGTGGTCATGCTGCAATCCCTTCTTCTCCATTTTGTGTTTCTTAGGCCAATAAGGCTGGGACTCAAACCACGCAGTTGGCCATGTGGGATCTGGCTTCTTTAAAACCAGGCCACAGGGCCAGCCCACTACATCCTTTTTAAACACTGTCATAGTGCATACTTGGCTGATCTTTTGTATACTCATCAAATTGTAACATTCATGTTTGTAGTTTGATTTGTCATTTTCTTCTTGCATTAAGGTAGTGCCCTTTTCTCTCTCACACATATATTTGCCAGTAAATGTATCTGCACATGAACTAAGCAAGACACTTGGTTAACATGTCAACATTGAGCGAAGGCACTTACCTTCTTTGCTATTCATTTGTTAGTCTTTAGTCCTAACTTGAGTGGGTTTCTTTTTTTTTCCCCCTACTCTTCATATATACAGCAATTTTTTGGAAAGAAAATTACTTGTAGTATTTTAAACTTGGAGAAACCTTTCATCAAGTTGATAGAGCTTAGTGTTTTGAGCTAATATGATAGAGTCTCCTGTCAGAATATATGTTCCCTTTTTGTTCTATCTCAAAATATAAGAGGTTCACTTTTGTATGAATGCCATGACATTTTTGGACTAAGTCAAGCCTCCAAAAAAGTGAGAACTGTGAAACAAACCAGTGTTCAATGAGACATATACTTGGAATATGAGCAAGCCCATTAATGCTGTGTTTTGAATAAAGTGTATTTGATCATATGAATGCTGTTTTCCATGTCAGCATTTTAAAGTATGAAGAAACTACAAACTGCAAAATCTAGTCTCTGTATTATAAACCCATAAAAAGATCCATTTTCATATACAGGAACTTTAAAAATAAACAACTTCCTATTTTTTACTTGAAAGTAGAAGTCAAACTGTTTTAAGTGCTTTCTTCATTATTCATATTTAATTACATAAGGGCCTATTCTGTATTATTTTAGTGTATTCATGAAAAGAATGCCTTGTCCTGTAAGACTGTGGATATTGAATGGAACACTGGTTACATAGCTCGCCTGTAAACAGTACAAAGTGGAGAACTTTTACGGTTGAAAATTAAGTCCTCTAGAATTTACAATCAGTAGAAATTATTTAATGATTGTCTTGAAAGTGTTGAGGTTGTTCATCCAACTTGTGTTTATCAAGCACCTTCTGCGTCGTAGACATTATGTAGCTTTTAGTTAGCAGGGTCTTTTTTTTTAAGATTATAAAAAGTTTTTTGTTGAGTAGTATTTGTTATCAGAGGCATTTCTAGATTTAACGGAAATCTTTATTACTAAAGTGCCAGTTCCATTCTGAAGAGAAAGATAATAATGTGCGTGTGTGTGTATTATTCTAAGAGTCTTTGAGCTCCAGGCCATGTACATCTATGTTCCAAGTAGCGAGTGTTATTAAAGCCTTTAGCCCAGTACTTTTCAATGAAGTAAGTTCTGATCCATATGTGGGAATACATGAATGGGCATGATTGTGACTCACTTGGTCTGAGTGTTACCTACACTGTGCTTCTAGAGAAATATTTTGGCAAGTATGCAACCCATGGCTAATGAAAAAAGTTAAAATATCTAAAAACAAATGAACTATCTTAATTGTTCTCTTAATAAAAATATGTCCACTTGGAAGTAATAACTTCACTGATTTAATAGCTACAGCTGCTTTGGAAATCTATTAGATAAAGACTCCAAAAAGCATAAACTAATAGTTTTATATTACCAGATTGCTTCCAGATTTATTGTCGCTGAATAAAATAGTATATGAGGCAAACTCAAAAAGTTCATGGAAAACTGAATTAAAATACTCATTCATTTGGGACTCCTCCCCAAAATAGAAGTCTATGAAACGATTTTTCATAATATGCATTTTCATGAACTTTTTATAGACCCTTCATATGGGGCTGTTAATGCACATACCAAACCTATAAGGCTATAAAATAAACATCAGGGCAAATTTGACAAAACCTGTCCGTTTATTTTTACTGTTTGCTTGTGTAGGGAGTCTTATATAAAGCTAAAAGAACCATAAAGTATTATTTTTCATAAATAATTATTGGAGTTAGATGGAGGAAATTTCATTAATAATCATTAAGGAACATACTATTAAGTTACAACTCTGTTAGACACTTATATTCATTTGTCACTATCTATCCTCCACTCCTGAATTACCTATTGTCAGTATCATAATCTCATGCGTTCATTGCCATTATCACATATTTCCAGGGATCTTTGGTGTGTCACTAATGCTTTTACCTGCACCTATTTTGTTTCTTTTCTAGTTCATTTATTAGTTCTATGACAGTATTTTTTGTTTGTTGTTTCCTTTTGCAGTCTCCCTTTTTACCTCATTTTTTTTACTTGATCTCATTACTGAGTTTCATTTATATTTTCTTTTTTTAAGAAGTATTTTATTTAACTTTATTGTCATTATTATTATTATTGTAATTTGACCAGAGAGAGAGAGAAGTAAAGTAAGAAAGCAAGCTGACAGGTCTGGGTCTTGAACCACAGTCAGCCATATGAGAGTCTAGCGTTCTTACGCACCTCGCCACCTGCTGGCCCCATTTATATTTTCTTTAAACCTGTAGTGTAATGCATTCACAGAGATGATTTTGAGCAGTGGAGAGAGGGCTTTATTTTCTTGTAAAGTGGATGCTTGCTTCCTTTCCACCACCACTCTTTTCTTTCATTCCCTCCCCCCTTTTTTTTTGAAGAGGTTTTTGTTTGTTTGTGTGTGTGTGTGTGTGTGTGTGTGTGTGTGTGTGTGTGTGTTTTTGCTAGCGGGCGGGCGCGCCCGCAGACAGAGACAGAGAGACAGAAAGCAAGAAATCACCCCCCAGGGGGGATGGCCACGCCACAATCCCTTCTCCTCCATTCTCCTATTGGGATCTTGGGCATGCACACACACGTGCCTGGTGTGAGTTTTAAGCCACCGGGTATGGGATGCGAACTGCGGTCGACTACGTGGGAGTCCAGCGACATAGCCATTACACTAACTGCTGGTCCCATTTTTTTCCCCTTTGATCCAGTATTTCTGTTTAGTTGTGATTGTCTTTTTTTTTTTTGGTAGACTTCAGTTTAATATGAACAATTCAATCCAAATCTTCTCTTCACATTGCAGAGTTGGCGAATGGTCCTTTTTATCTTCTTTAATTAGACCGTCGTCCCAGAGCATCTTTCAGTTGTGCGGTTAACTGAGAGTAAGTAGAGTGAGTTGAGCTGAGGCTGTGTGCAGTCTGTTGTGGTATCTGGGCTTTGAACTCCTTAGTAATTGTGTTAAATGTCCTCTATCAAGGCGCTTTCATAATCTTCCTTTATTCTGTCATTTTAACCAAGGAGTTCTATGCTATATACTTCACATTTATTATCATTTTTTATCTTTATAATGTCTCTTCAATACATCATAGTGATATTATTTCTCACTCACACAGGAGGAAGTGAGGCTCAGAAAAGTGAAGTTTCCCAGTGCCACATGGCTAAGGGATGGAAGATCAGGGTCAAGTTTGCTCTACATATTCACGGATGTAGAAGTGTGTGTGTGTGTGTGTGTGTGTTTTGAAGGTGCAGAGAAAGTAAGAATAAGGGGGTGAATTTCCCTTCTCTCTGTTGGTTAATGATGCCATGATACAGGCACATAGGTATCCCCTTTTCTCCATTTTCTTTGGAAAACTGAGGTTATAGGAGTGTGTCTTCTCTGGCTTTGGATTATTCTTTCAATTCAAGGAGGTAATAGCAAATGTTTTGTTTGACTGGCTCTTTTTTTTTTTTCTTTTTTTGACCAAGAGCATTCCCAGGTATTTCCTTCCCTTGCCAAACCCTTCTTTACTCCAAATAGATGTTTCTGTCCTTTGCCAAATAATGGAGAAAAGAGGATACCTGTGTGCCTATATCATGGCATCATTTTTTTTTTTTTAGAGGTTTTTGCTACAGGGCATGTGCGCTCTCCAGAAAGACAGAGAGACAGAGACAGAAAGTGAGAAATCACCCCCCCATAGGGGATGGCCACGCTGCAATCCCTTCTCCTCCTCACCAGAAAGACAGAGAGAAACAGAGAGACAGAAAGCAAGAAATCACCCTCCCAGAGGGGATGGCCACGCTGCAATCCCTTCTCCTCCATTCTTTTTTCAGGGTCTTGGGCACGCATGCACACGTGCCTGGCATGAGTTTCAAGCCATCAGGTCCCGGACGGGAACCACGGTCGACTACAATGGGAGTCCAGTGACATAGCCATTACGTTAACTGTTGATCCCTATCATAGCATCATTAACCAACAGAGAAAGAAGAGAACTTCACCTGGTGTTCTTCTCCCCTTTATTCTTACTTTGTCCACACCTTCAAAACACACACATGCATGTGCGCGCACGCGTGCACACACACACACACACACACACACACACACTCAGATGTTATTTTCTCGTCTCTTTGACTAACCACTACTTTATATATGGTAAACTTGGGACCAGCAGATGTTGTAATGGTTACATCACTGGACTCCCACATGGCTGACTGTGATTTGAGTCCTAGACACAGAGGCTTGAAAATCATGCCAGGCATATGTGCATGTGTGCCCAAAATCCCAAGAGGAGACTAGGGTAGAAAGGATTGAACTGTGGCCGTCCCCCCGGTGGATGATTTCTCACTTTCTATCTCTCTGGCAAGCATACATGCTCTATAGCAAAAATCTCTCTTAAAAAAAAAAAAGATATGATACACCCGAGGCCAACAAGTGCCATAGTGATTGGAGCGCTGGATTCCCACATAGTCAACCATGGTTCAAATCCCAGACCCAGTGACTTGAAACTCATACCAAGGATTTGAGTGTGCATTCCCAAAATCCCAAAAGGAGAATGGAGGAGAAGGGATTGTTGTATGGCCATCCCCCCAGGGGGTGATTTCTTGCTGTATGTTTCTGTCTCTTTGTCTCTCCAGTGAGCACATATAACATATACCAAAAATAAAACCTCAAAAAACAAACAAACAAACAAACAAACAAAAAACCTCTGCTATAGACTTGAGCACGCCATTGTAACACAGAATCAGAGTCAACACAATTAGCAATTGGCTATCCCCTCCCTTTCTTCCCAATCCTTCAACCCTTGTCCTTATTTTATTTGCTTCACAATAATAAGATCCTGCATATATGATTGAATTTGTTAGACTCCTCCATATAGTGTTATAATAGAGTTTGACTGTAATTAATTAGCTTTGCTAGGTTATGACTCATCTTCCATTTTTCTCCTCCTTTCCTACCAGGCATGAAAAAGCAAAATGGTGAGCCCTGGTTTTCTGTGTCTGAAGAGATCCTCTATTGGCAGACAATGATTTTTCCATCTTTTCTTCAGGCTGCCCAAATACCACCTTAGATACATTTTCCCAACATTGGGGGCTATAAGAGATAGTTTTCAGCATTTCTTCCACTTAACATTTCCGTCTCTGATATAATTCTTTCTTTTCTTTTTTCGGAACATTTTATTCCTGGGCATCATTTTTAAAGATTATGGTACAGTGTTCTCCTTATCTCAATTGATTTCTCTTAACAGATTTGACTTTTTTTGACAGTGATGTGAAGTTTAGGGAAAATATTTTAAAATCCTGTTTTTTTTCTGTCATTTTAGAAGTTCTGTGCTACATAGTTAACAATGATTATCACTTTCAGTCTTCACAGTGTCTCTTCCAGTAAGCTGTAGGGATATTATTTCTCATTCACACATGAAGAAACCAAGGCTCAGAAGAGTGAAGTTTCCCAGTGCAAGAGGGCCAGGGGGTGGAAGGTCAGGGTCAAATGCAGACCTGTCTCCAAAGCATGGGGTCTTCCTACATCCACACTGCCTGCTTACGTTGCTGACCTGCTGCAGAGTACCTCGGTAATCCTTCTCCAGACTTGCATTACTTCAGCTACAAAATGAGGGGGTTGGTCTGCAAACGCCTTCCTAGTTCTAAACTTCTGTGTTTATGGTTAACAGAATGAGGAGACTACATTTTACTTTAACATAAATTTATTTGACTTTACATTTAATAGGAATGGCCATATATTTCAAGTTTAAATATATATTTACATATTTTTGCAGTTGGGAATTTTAGATTATATAAACCTTTTTGTTTTCCCAACTCATTTTTCAGGTGCTTTGGAATTTCACGGCTGTTCTTTCTAACATGTGGTGTCCACAGAAGTAAAGTTAGAGATTTCTATTCACGTGTGATTTTTCTCCCTATATTATTCTGTCTCTGTTTAATACCACTTAATATGCTGAGAATGCCTGAGTTGAGGTAGTTTGAGGCAGTGAAGCAAAGCACAATTAAAGAATCCATTTGGAGGTTAAACCCTCACCCTTCACCTAAACAAACAGAGTTAATTAACCAAAGATTATATTAAGGAGACTACAAACCCTTGCTTCTAAGAGTTTATAATCAAAAATACAAACTTTCTGATGTCATTGTACACCTTAACTAACATGTGCATACTCAATAGGCAGCAAATATGTCTGTATTCTGTATTCAGAGCTGCAAAGTCTTAGTGGTGCAGGAGCTGGGAGTACAGTGGAAGTGGTGGTGGTCTGTTTGAACAGGAAGTAGAGAGCATGGGAGACAACCAAGGGTAAAGCGATGAGTTCACATGAGGCAGAACTTTGAAGATGGGTGCGTGAAAAAAGGGAATTAACCCACGTCTCTCTTGGCCACTCCAAGCTTATTTTTCCATCAAGTGATACTGGCCTTGAGCTCAGAGAGTCCAGCTTCATTGACCTGTTACCCAAGAACCAAGACTCAGCATTTGTTTTTCACCCTTCCTTTCTAAATGTCAATGGAATGACATTTAGAAGGGATCCACAGAAGTATTGAAATCATGTTGGCCTTTCTTTGGATAATATAGCTTAATCACATTACTTCTCACCATGCTTATCTAGCCTCTATTTTGTTCATTCAATATCCTTTGAACACCTTCTATTTTCCACTTTGCTAGGTCTTTGGTGTACAGTGATGAGCCCAAGAAAACAATCCTTAAACTGATGAATTTCTATTGAATCAGAAAATTAGCAATTCTGGAAGACAAGACAAATAATAAGCAAAGAAATCAAGGAAATGGATAAGGAACTGTGATAGAAAATAGCTGAGAATACAGTAGAAAGCTACTTACTAGATGATTTGCCATTTCTGTGTGTGTGTATGTGTGTGTTTAATTTTGCTAGAGGGTACATGGTCTCTCTGGAGGAGAGGGCCATGAGAAAGAACCCCTCCCCACTGCTGGGGGAGAGGAGGGTTGTACATATCACAATCCCTTCTCCTCCGTTCTCCTCTCTGGATTTTGGGCATGTATGCACACACACAGGCACACACACACACACACACACACACACATTTTTTTCACATCACTGAGTCCGGGACTCAAGTGCGTAGTTAGCCCTGTAGGATCTATCCACCTTAGCCATCATACCACTGGCTGGGCCCAGCCATTCCTTACTTGCATCTCATCTCCTCCTCATACGTTCCAAGTCTTTCATTCAAATTATTTAACCACTCCCTTCTGAACTTTTCCTAAAGCCTCATATCTAGGGAGTTTGTGGAATTGATAATATATTTAAATTTCTTTTAGTTGAAATCCATGTACTTGCATAAATCCTGTTAAGTAATCAGCTCTGTGTCAGGCATGGTGATGTTTACCATTTATCAGAGGACTTGAAATGTTTGTAGAAAGTGGTATTAAAAAATGAGTTTATCTGGGTGCAAAAAAAAAATGGAAATTCCTGCAAGTTTTTTAGTAATAATACATATTTTCTGTGAAATTTCTGAAGACCTGTCTTAGGCCTAAGGCCCTGTAAGATTCCTTTTAGGATCTTAGTTGATTTTCAGCCTTCTGTTGCTATGTTGTTCCTTTCCTCATGATTTTTATCTCCTATGTCCATTTATCCCAAGAATCAAATTAAGCACCTTTCTTGTTAATCAAAAATTAATTAGCTATTAATTAATTAATTAGCTAATTTTCTGATTTACTACTTTCAGACCAATTCTCTTCTAATTAAAAATTTCACCTCCTGGGGCCAGCAAGTGTAGTGGTGGTTAAGGGTGTTGGATTCGCACATGACCAACTGAGGTTCGAGTCCTGGACCTGGCGGCTTGCTTTCTCACTTTCCTTCCCTCTCTCTCTCATTCTTGCTCTGTCCCTCTCTGGTCAAATCTGAAAAATAAATACATAAAAGTTAAGTAAGATAATCCTTTAAAAAAATTTCACCTCCTGGGCCAACCAGTGGCATGGAGGTTAAGGCAGTTAGAACGCACATGGCCAACTATGTGGTTCAAATCCCAGACCTGGCAGCTTGAAAAATATGCCAGGCATATGTGTATGCATGCTCAGAATACTGAGAGGAGAATGGAAGAGAAGGGATTGCAGCGTAGCCATCCCAGCTGGGGGGTACTTTGTCATTGTCTCTCTCTGGTAAGTGCACATGTCCTACAGCAAAAATCATTCCAGCTCCGTTGACTTGTAAGCCATTATTCTATTCTAGCTGCCACCTTCTGGTCCTATTTTTTTACAACCTCCTGCTGGTTTTGCCTATAATTCATTGATGCTTTTGAGCACCTGGTTTCCCTCTTTTTCCATGGCTCAGCTTATCATTCTTAGAAACTCCATCCCCTGGGAGGATGTTCACATAGCTCCCTGGACTCTCAATCCTTGAGCTCCTTTCCAGCAGTCTTTTTCTCCATCTCACCTACCCATTCCTTACTACTTCTTGTCATTACGAGTAACTAAAACACGTGTAAAACCACACTTTCAAGCACCATAGCTTTGACATTTACCTTCTACCTTTTCAGCTCACTTGCCCTATACCTGCATCGGAATAACTGTACATGACAGGAGGAAGAATTTCAACACTCCTGGCTGGCTTCTCACTAACTTGATAACCATGAGGTTCATGTGACCCTGGATTGCCTGGCCATGTCACCACATTACCTGGGTCAGTTCTCTGGAGAAGACACTTCATAGTTTCTCCTCTAGTCTTCTACTCCCCTTACCCTTTTTCAATAGATGACCTTACTCCTTATTTCACTGAGAAAGTAGAAACCATCAGAAAAGAACTCTATTTCCCAAGAGCCACCTGCCCCATCTCATTGTGTCCTTTTGCTTTCAGCTAGAACTGAAGTTAAACATTCTTTCTAGGACTGTCAGCTTTTGCTCCTTTCTAGTGGATTATTTCCATCAGGGTACAAATATGCATATGGTCTATTAATTTTTTTTTTTTAATTCTTGGGCCAGCAGATGGCATAGCAGTTGTGTCACTGGACTCTCACATGGCAGACTGCTGTTGAGTAGCAGACCCAGTGGCTTTCACATCACACTAGGCACGTGTGCATGCGTGTCCAAGATCTCAGGGGAAGAGTGGAGAAGAAGGGATTGTGATGTGGCCATCCACTCTGGGGGTGATTTCTCACTTTCCTTCTTACTGTCTCTCTCTCTCTCTCTCCAGATAGTACGTGCATGTTAAGGCAAAAACCTTTTTTAAAAAAGTTTTTTTTTTTAATTCTTTATTATCCTTTCTCACCTCTGCAAGAATACCTTTTGAAACTCCTGGAGGAAATATTTACCATCTTCATTACCTTCATTTCCTCACCTTCCATTTTCCTTCTTGAAGCACACCAATCAGTTCTCTTACGACTCGACTACTGAGTGGTCCACAGTACACTAGCCTTTCTTCCTGAAGCACCATCTTCATTGGCTGCTACTTCTCACATTCAAGTCTTCACTTCCAAATAGTGGAATGTGGGGCTTATTTCTTGAACCTCTTTTCCATTGGCATTCCTATCCTAGATGGTCTTACCTTTCCCATGGTTTAAAATGCACTGATGGTTCCTACATTCACATCTCTAGCCAGAACTCTCTGTTGTGCTCCAGATTCTTCCCGGCTTCTCCACTCATTTTTCTGCAGGCATCTTAAATTTCAGGCCAAAAGATTGCCGCACTTTCGCCCACCTGCCCCTACTCAAGCCCAACTCATTCTGTAGTGTGTTTCATCTCAATAAAAGTACAATTCTTCCCTCTTTCCTCCACCCCCCCTTTACCTAATTCTCTGGCACTAGTTTCTCTCATCACTCACAGGAGCAAGGCCAGTTGGCTTTATCTTCAAAATGTACAAGACATAAGAAATGAAAAATTGTTTGTTGATAACACGTATGTTGATGTGCTTGATTGAGCCAACAGACAGTGTATTTTGGATGAAAAATTCATTTTGTATACTGTAATGATGTATAGCATATTAATGTAAAAAAAAAGAAAAAGAAATTAATAAATAAAAAAAAGAAAGAAAGAATCCTACAACAACAAAAAAAATGTACCCCTGCCCCATCCACATTATCAACCACCTACCTAAGCGACCTTTCCTACTGGGATTCTTGTAACTGTTTGCTACCTACTTTCTCTGTTTCCAGTCTTGCCCACCTCCATTCTTTGCATCGATCTTTTAAATGTGTAAATCAGATCATATTACTCGCCTTCTCAGAACCATCCAAAAGTTTCTCATCACGCTTTGAATAAATAATTCTGTTGAGCAGGCCTTATGTGATCCAGCCCTGACCTCGCTCTCTGCCTTCTTTTTCTAGTGCTGGGGTAGTCAGTGTCAAAGTTAGGCCTTTCATAAAGTGTAGAGGAGGTCAGGAAAGGGGAGGGAAGAAAGAAAAGGAGAAACCACCAAGTAACCTGTGTCCCATCAAGAACACGCGTATCTTGCCCGCTGTTATCTAATAGCTCAGATGTGAAGTGAACTGGCATATGTTCTGCGGGTTCCTGTGCTGGAGAACTGACCCAGGTTGATATTCATTCTGCCAGAGCCATTGGAGTTTGTAATTCTGGAAAGAATTGTGTTCTTTGGCAAAACCAAAGTGGGCATCAGTTGTCCTCATGTATTTGGCCAAAGCCCTTGAAAAACTCTTTTAGATTCTTAAGAAAACAGTTTAAACCCAATAATTCTTGCTTCATTTATTTTTAATGACAGGCTCATTCTGCAGGGTTTTCCTGCATGAACTTACCCGACCTCCTGCAAAAAGAAAAAAATTTACCTTGGCTGTAGAATTTATTTGTTATCCATTCCATTCTGTTCTTTTCTAAGAACAGTAATGTTCTATGTATTTCTGTATACATAGTCTTTTTTTTTAAGACTTGTGTGCACATTTTGTTCTGAATTTGACCGTGGCATTTTAATGTGTCATGTCAGATTCTATCGTATTTTAATTTTTTTTTTTTTTTAAAAAAAACATACAGAAGTAGAGGGAAAGAAGAAGAACAGTAAAAGAAAGAATGACTAATGCTTTGGTTTAACAAAAAAAAAAAATCATTGTGAAATAAACCACTGACATTTTGTAAGGTAAAAATCTCTTCAAATCTGCTCATTATTATGAAAATAAGTAATAAAATATTCATCTCACAAGCAGTTCAAACAAACCCCATTGACTAAACTTGATAATTAATTGGTAAGCTTTAATGAGTAATATAATAAACTTTTTTTTCTTTTAAAAGCCTGACCTAGTACAATTTTCTATGAAACAGTTTGCATTTACAGAACAATAAAACTACAAAGACATGTTGAGAATTAAGTCAGCTGTATGATGTGATTGTTAAACTATTTGTTGTCCAATGTAAATTTAAATGATTAGAAGTTCAAAAGAATTGACATCACATTATAAATGCTTTTTCTATTTTCCATTTTAAAAGCATAAAGTTTTCACTGTTCTCCATTAAACATATGAGTGGGACATGTAAATTCTATGTTTATAAAAATATAGAAATAACCTGTGGACATTTAATGTTTTACTGAAACATATATAATGAAAGAATTCCTGTTTACTCTATGGCATATTTAGGAAAAATGCTTCAGATAGGTGTAACTCTCTCCATAGTGGTTGGCTTTTTCTTAGCCATCTTTAGGACTTTGATATCTACATTCTCTTTCAAAGTTTGATTTTATTAAATTACTCAAAAAGAAATGTTACATTTTGCTTTGCTTTTTATTTTTCTATCAACAAATTAAGAAAATGCAAATCTGCTATATTCTTATGGAAATTAAGTGGTATGGTAGCAACTGCTGATCTAAGATTTTGGGATTTTTTTGTTTACTTTTAAAAGTTTTGCTCTAGGGCACATGTACTCTCCAGAGAGAGATGGAGAGAGAAAGTGAGAAATCACCCCTCCCCAGGGAGGTTGGCCATGCCGCAATCACTTCTATACCATTCTCCTGGGGATTTTAGGCATACATAGGTAGGCACCCAGAATGATTTTCAAGCCACTAGTCTGGGACTTGTGGGGTTGGCCATATGGACCCAGCACTTCAACCTCCTCTCCACCTGCTGGACCTATTTGTTTCATTTTTAAACAAAAGTTGAAGTATTTTTTTCTGGATCAATCCAGATTTCTGTTCATATTTATAAGAATTATATAGTACTTAATTTTTGTCTTTTATGATTATTATCTCACAGATAAAATGTAATGAATATTTTCTTTTTTTATTATGATTATTAACTCACAGACAAAATGTAATGAATATTTTCTTTTTTTATTTTAAATTTATGTATTTATTTATTTATTTATTTATTTTATATTTATGGAGAGGTTTTTGCTATAGGGCACGTGCGCTTGCCAGACAGAGACATAGAGACAGAGACAGAAAGCGAGAAATCACCTTCCAGGGAGGATGGCCACGCCGCAATCCCTTCTCCTCCATTCTTCTCCTGGGATCTTGGGCACACACGCACACGCGCCCAGCGTGAGTTTTAAGCCACTGGGTCTGGGACTCAAACTGTGGTCGATTACATGGGAGTCCAGCGACATAGCCATTATACTAACTACTGGTCTCTTAAATTTATTTATTTACATTCACTCACTATACATTATTACAGCATACAAAATGAGATTCTCTATCCAGAATACACTGTATATTGGCTCCATCAAGCACAACAACATACGTGTTATTGTCAACAAAATAATTTTCCATTTCTTGTTTCCTGTATATTTTGCTTTTTTCCCCATCCTTGATTCCCTATCTCTC
>NW_006159731.1:4190272-4195733 GCF_000334495.1 Tupaia belangeri chinensis
CCCCCCACATTTTATTGATCACACAATTTCTTAAATAATCTAACTACTTTCAATAGGAAGTTCAGCTGGTAATTTCAAGAAAAGCAGTTTTGAAATAGTAAGGAACTTTGCTTAAAACGTAAAGCCAGGAAACAGGTTAGGATTCTGTTCAAATAGTAGGTACATGAACCTACTGACAGCTCAAGACAGGACAAAAATCCTTAAAACCTGACAACATAGCCTAGAAGAAAAGCAGCAGTATTTTAGTCAAAAGTCATAGAATGCTATTTCACCAGTTCAGTATCATGTACTTAATCTATCTTCTGTTGTGGTTCAATCTTCCTGATTGAATTCTGGGATATAATATTCAACTCCTGACTTGTCCCTTTGATTAAGTTGGCCATTTTCTTAGTTTTTGAACTCTTATTTCTGTGTGTCTGTGTTTAATTTTCCTGGTATAGCACTCCCTTGAAAACTTCTTGGAGATCTGGTCTGGTGCTGGTAAATTCTTTCAGGTTTTGTTTATCTGCGAATGTTCTTGTCTTTTCTTCCCAGGTGAAGGATAATCTTGCCAGGTACAGTATTCTTGGTTGAAATTGCTTTACCCTTAACACTCTGAATACATTTTCCCATTCTTTCCTTGCTCGCATTGTTTCCAATGAGATATCTGCTGTCAGCCTGATGGGATATCCTTTGTAGGTAACTTGCAATTTTTCTCTTGCCAATCTTAGTATCTTGTCTTTGTGATTTTGGTCAGTCTGGCTATAATGTGTCTTGGAGAAGATCTTCTTGGGTTGATTCTATTTGGGGTTTGGAAAAGTTTTCTTGCAGGATTTCATGGAATAGATTATCAATGCCCTATGAGTCTCTTCGCCTTCTGGGATATCAATTATCCGGATGTTTGGACGTTTGGTAGTATCTAGTATTTCTCGTATATTATTCTCATTTTGGGGCACAATTTTCTCAGTCTTCATGGTGGATTTTTCTAGGCTAGTGATTCTAACTAATACATCTGAGATTTGATTTTCTGTATGATCTAGTCTGCTTTTAATACTTTCAAGAGAAGTTTTGACTTCCTGTATTATAGCCTTCATCCCTAACAAGTCCTTTTCATTCTTTTTTATAGTGTGCATTTCCTCTTTTAGACCTGGCAATAATTTCCTCACCTCCTGGTACTCGTGAGCTTCTTTCTCCTGCTTCTACTGCAGTTCATTCTCTCTCTTCTCTTCCATCTCTGTTAGCTTTGTCACTATGAATATTTTAGATTCTTTATCTGACATTTCCATGAGTTTTCATTGTACTGTCTAAGGATGAAGAGGAGTTATGCTTTTTCCTTGGAGGAGAAGTATTTTCTTCCTTTCCCATATTTCTTGAGACCCTGTGGTGATTTCTAGTCATCTGATGGATGGTGTGTTTCTTCCTCATTCTTGAAATTCAATCCGAGCATTTGAGACATGGGAGAGTTGGTGATCTGCATTCTCTCTCCCTTCCATTTTCACTCTTTGTGCATCAGATTCAATGGGAGTAGAGGAATATTCTGACATTAATCGTATTCAGATGTTTGGATCCTGTTCACTTGGACCTGTCTAGACACTAAGAACATAGAGGCTGAGCAGCCAAGGGATAAAGATAAAGAAAAAAGGAAAAGAATTAGAGAAGAGGAAAGTAGAAGAAAAAGTAAAATAAAAAAGAACAAAAAAAATCATTAAAAAAACTTTATATTTTAATTTTAAAAAGCAAAAAATGAAAACTGCATAGAGCAATATTTCACAGCTCAAGTTCAGTATCCATCTCAGGATGGACCTGAGTTTGCACCTTTCCTAAATAGAATGGGGAAAGGCACAAATTAGCACAATGAAGGAGGAGCTTGAGAGCCCAGAGAATACTTTACCTTAAAAATAAATTAAAAGACACAGAGAGACAGAGAGAAATAGAGAGAAGGAGACAGGGGTAGCCCTACTCACTAGAAATTAATCTGGAGGAAGAAGTCTCAGCAGAAAATCTATATTTTTAGTCAAGGAAAGCAGTATTTTACAGTTCAAGTTCAGTATCCATGTATGAATATTTTCTTGAGAAAATTGTTAAAAAAAAATACTTTCTTGAGTGAAGGAAAATAACAATTGCCTTTTTATTCACCATGAAAATGAATGTATTTGGAGATCCGCTTAAATCTAATCAATTAATGACACTTGAAATATGCTTAATTTGGATAGCTGGGTGAAGTATATTCTAAAAGAAACACAACCAAGTTATTACATGGATGTGAGTCTAGAGGAAGAAGGGAATATTTATTATCTTCACAGTAAATGACTTAGAGGAATTCTAGAATACCTTACAGAAAGAACTTTAGTGTAATTTTAGAAGGCTAAGAAATCTGTGTGGTACACTGAGGCTAATGTGATCAGACAACAAAGTGATGATCACTCCAAACAAACAAACAAACAAAAAACATTTGTTTTTAAATGTTAACCTGATAAAGAGGATGACTGGGATATCTTGGACAATGATTGATATATGCAGAATAATGTAAAGATTATTAATAGGAGAATGCTGGTGGGAATTTTGGAAATAAGATTTGATATCTCAGTTCCTTGTTAAAAAAGTGATAGATATGATAGGGAGGTCCCCTAAATTAAGTATGTGGTACTATAGTTCAGTTGGTTACCAAGTATTCTTGGTGTTAAGGACATTTTAAGCCAATTTAAAATTAAGATTTTTTTTGTCAGAATGTTAACCAAGGAGAAATATGTATAAACTACCTCTTATAACTTAGAGAGACAGATAGATAGATAGATAGATAATATAGATAGAAGATATTTTATATCTTCTACTAAATTCTGAATACCATATTATTGGAACAAGCCTCTGGATCAAGAGAAAATTATTTTAGCATCTTAGTTCTATGTGTATCTGATAATGAATGCCGTGACTTCTGGTGTCATGTGAATGAATATGGACAGGGACCTGACCTTGTTTTAAAGGGCCATGGGAATTGTTTACCCGAGTGATGACAATATTATGGTTGTATGAGTTATCATTGTTTAGGCTGGGAAGTGCCATAAAGCACCTAAACCCAACTACCACTCCCCACCACATTCATTCATTTATTGCCATTCCATAGATTGCATATACTTTGCACATCATGTTTGGCGTTACTGTTATTTTGATACTCATTTTGCGCTTCCATAGGGGCAGGGGAGATTCTTTTAAGTATTAACTGCCCTAAGTTACCCTAGAAAATAAAAATCTGTGTAAATCTGCTGAATACCAAATGAGAATTTTTTAGAACTTCATGTCAGACTGTGTGTGTGTGTGTGCCTGTGTGTGTGTGTGTGCGTGTAGGCGTGCATGTGTGTTTTGTACTTATTCCCTGATAACCTTTTATCTCTCGGACACTTAATTTGTCATTTAGGACATCTGTGGTTAGGAGTGGAAGGTCCATTTTGTAATTAGTCACCATGCCAGAGGTGAAAGCCATTGACATTGAACCTCTAGAGAGGGAGAACTCTTGGCTGGGTTTATCACCAGTGGGTGTTTTTTTTCAGTTCTGTCAGGTCTATGTTCCCTTGGGGGAATTTGTACCCAAAGAGTATTGAGTGTTTTTCTGTTGATTTTTTTCCAGAAGCCTGTGTTTTCTGCATTCCTATTTTATGGTTCCCTGCAAAGGAGGAACAGTTTCTTGCCTTATTTGGTTTGGACTTGATTAACAGTGTTTGGGATTAGTTTAGTCTTTTTAAAGTAAAATAAATGAGAGGTAGCTGAGGGTGGTGGAAACAGCACCAGGCAAGGAAGCAGGAGAGCACGGTTCTGGTCTCAGCTTCTCATGTCATAGAGCCGGCCCTCGATGAATTCTCGTTACCTACCTGACTCCTGTCCTCAGGTTATCTGCGGATAAAATGTACCAATAAACTGGGAGATTTGGATAGTCAACCTCAAATGAGTTTTAGAATTCTGTATTCCTTATAGTAATAAGGAGAGTAACAACAAGAGCAATAGTAGCTATTTGATACTTTAAAATGTTGTTTCTAATCCCTACAACAACTTGCAAAAGACCAGGTGTTATTTCTCATGTAAGTACACAGAGGTTTGCTCAATATTATACAGGTAACAAAACTAGAATTGAAATTCAAGTTGGTCCAACTCTCTGTAATTGCCCCAATACTCTGATTTTCCAAGCCGAACAGTGATGTGGTTGTCAGGCATATAGGCTTCAGAATCAGACTCATCTGGTTTAAAATTCAGTTGTACTGCTTTCTAGCCCTGTATTGTTAAACTATGACATGAGCAAAATCACATCTATTTCAGAAAGTAGTTGAGAATGAATGCATAAAAAATGTAGGGCCAGCAGATGGCATGGCAGTTAAGGCCCTGGACTCCCATAGGGCTGACTACAGTTTGAGTCCTGGACCTGGCGGCTTGCTTTCTCTTTCTTTCTCTCTCTCTCTCTCTCTTTCTGTCTGTGTCTCTCTCTGGTGAGTGTATGTGTCCTGTAGCAAATTTAAAGATAATAATGATGATGGTCAATAAAATTAAATTATTTTTAAAATGTAAAGAACTGAAAATGTGCAAGTGTGAAGCAAATGATAACTTTTACCTTAGCTGCTTATTTATAATGATTATTTATTAAGAATAGATTTATTTCTTACAGTTCTGGAGCTGGAAAGTTCAAGATTGAGGGGCCTACATCTGACAAGGGCTTTCTTAGTGCATCATCTCATTACATAAGGGCAAGAGTGTGTGTGTGTGTGTGTGTGTGTGTGTGTGTGTGTGTGTGTGTGGCGGGGGGGGGGGGTGTGTGTGTGTGTGTGTGGCGGGGTGGGGGGGTGCCGTACTCATGTTTTGTTTTTTGCTCGTTTTTTGGTTTTTGCCATAGGGTATGTACACTCACTAGAGAGACAGAGAAAGTGAGAAATCACACCCTCCTCCCCCCAGGGAGGATGGTCACAAAGCAATCTCTTCTCCTTCATCTCTCAGGATTTTGGGCGCACATGCACAGGCACCCAGCATGAGTTTCAAGCCACTGGAGCCTAGATAAAACCATGGCAACCATGTGGGAGTCCAGCGCCATAACCATCAACCACCAAACCACCTGCTGGCCCCTACTCACATTTTTAGCAGTATCCCCTTTTCATTGCAATTAACCCACTCCAGACCCTTCATGACTTAATCATCTCTTGAAGAGATAAACACTGTTGCACTGAGGATTAAGTTTCCAACAGACAAACTTCGTAAGAATCATTCAAATCATAGCAAGGCCTAAAGTGAAAATATTTATGTAAGAAATACTATTAGGTCAGCCAGTGGCATGGTGGTTAAGTGAACCCACATGGCTGGATGCACAGTTGAGTCCTGGACCTAGCAGCTTGAAAAACTAGCCAGGTGTGTGTATATGCATGCCCAAAACCCCGAAAGGGGAAATGGAGGAGAAGAGATTGTAACATGGCTGTATCCCATGGGCCGTGTTTTCTCACTTTCTCTTTCC
>NW_006159731.1:4195764-4209043 GCF_000334495.1 Tupaia belangeri chinensis
CCCTATCTAGCACACACACGTGCCCTCTAGCAAATCGAAAGGAAGAAAAGAAAGGGAAGGGAAGGAAAGAAAGGAAAGGAAGAAATAGTTACTCTTTACTTAATGACCTACCTGTTTATTGACTGCTTGTTCTTATGACCATTTCTCCAGCATGAAAAATCCCCTTCTCAGTCTTTGTATTCACTACATGAAGCATTCACAATCAGGCAAGACTACATATTTCATTTATAAATGTGTACTTTATTGTGTACCCATAGCAGTATTCAGAATAGGTAAAAACAATTACACCAGATTTGTGTTATTGTGGTGTTGTGTGTCTTGTTGATTTCTGGCACTTATCTAATGTGCGCTTTTTTTTTAGAGGTTTTTGCTATAGGGCACATGCACTTGCCAGACAGACAGAGAGACAGAAAGCAAGAAATCACTCCCCCCCCCCAAGGGGGGATGGCCACGCCGCAATCCTTCTCCTCTATTCTCCTCTAGGGATCTTGGGGCACACACACATATGCGCCCGGCGTGAGTTTTAAGCCACCAGGTCCGAGACGTGAACTGTGGTTAGTCAACTACATGGGAATCCAGCAACATAGCCATTATGCTAACTGCTGGTCCTTAATTTATGCTTTTTGTATGGATAGAATGACATTTATTTTTTATCTTTTTTTTTGGAGAGGCTTTTGCTATAGGATGCATGCTCTCGCTAGAAAGACAGAGATAGACAGAAAGCAAGAAATCACCCCTCAGGGGAGATGGCAATGCTGCAATCCCCTTTCCTCTATTCTCCTCTCGCAATCTTGGGCACACACACACACACGCCCAGCGTGAGTTTAAGTCACCCGGTTCAGGACTCAAGCCATGGTCGAGTTCAACGACATAGCTATTACACTAAATGCTGGTCCTGACAGTATTTATTTTTTTAATAAAAGGATTTTTGCTATAGGGCACATGTGTTCACCCCCCCCCCGGGGGGCAGGGGATGCCATGCTGCAGTCCTTCTCCTCCATTCTCCTCTTGGGATCTTGGTAACGCATGTACACATTCCTGTGTGAATTTCAAGCCACTGGGTCAAGGATTCAATCCACAGTCAGCCATGTGGGAGTCCAGCGACATAACCAATATGTCATCTCCTGGTCCCTAGAATGACATTATTATAAAATGGTGTCTTGCGATATCTATTGAAAAACATATATCCTATGAAATCATGACATACCACAAGACATCTGACATGCTCCTGGCTTACTGAACAATTTGCTTCACAACCCAATTGTAGAAGTGGAACTCAGTCACTAAGTGAGGAGTACCTGTATTATCTTACTGAGTCTACATAAACACATTTCTCCGAAAGCGTATTCTTTCATAAATGATTTCTTCTTTTTTTTTCCCCTTTGCCCCCCCCCCCTGGATTTGTGGTTACTGTCTGCCTTGAGGGAATATGGCTATCCACATGCAAATCAAACATGAATAAATTCCTCTCGCTGTCTGTTGGCCCTCCATATCCTCAAATTTACCCAGGAATCCAGAAAACATTCAACCACATTTCACAGGATTTCTCTCAACAACTTGTTGAGAGCTTACAATCTGCTTGGCACTGTCTCAGCATACTGAGATTTTGGATATTTCCGGCCACCCTCCTGTTGAAAAATGTAAAGGTTCAGAAACTGTACTGAAACTAAAGAATGATGTGTGCTCTAGTGTCCAAAAAACAAGCTTGCTTTTGCACACTCTGGTGGCTAGCAGTTGAATAGGATTCTGCTGATACTTATTTTCTTTCTCATCAATAATTTAAAACTATCAATATTTACATTAAGCCAGCAGATGGCCTGGAGTTTAGGGCGGCTAGATCCCACATAACCAACTACATGGTGCGAGTCCTGGACCTGGCAGCTTGAAAAATATGCCAAGTGCAAAAATCCTGAGAGGAGAATGGAGAAGAGATGGTGGCGTAGTCATCCTCCCTAACAGTGCTTTCTCGCGCTCCTTCTGTTTTTCTCTGTCACTGTCCATCTAGGGACATACACCCTAGAGCAAAAAGTAAAAAACAAAAAAGTATGTCAGCAACTACAGCACATACACACTGTCCCTCACAAGTGTGTATATGCTCACTAGCAGACACAGCTCCTAGATGAGGGTGGGTGTGAGACAGCAGCTCCTTCAGTAAGCAGAAAAGCAATCCAAGAAAACGTGTTAAAATGTAAGTATGTTTACCAAGAAACACCCAATGGCCTAGTAATATTAGCAGACATTTTTACACTGGTGCATTAAGTAGTTGAATTCTTTACTCTAACTGTTCTGCACGCCCCTCTCCCATGGCAGGAGTCTTCATTTTGACCTACTCTCCTGTTTATCCTGCTCATTCTGTAGTTCCATGTCTTCCTTATTTCTGAAAAATACTACCTCTGGGAAAGGACTCTGGATTCACCCATGTGAGAATTTTTTTCCTGCATAATTAACCTAATTGTTTTAAGTCGGATCACAGCAGTCATTGTCCCAGTATGTTTTGACTTTGTGATGTTACCAATCTGAATATTGAATTTGAGGCAGTAAACCTTCCTAAAGAAAGATGTATACTGTGCTTTATGCATCATCACTGAAGGAATTTTGCTTTGAAGCCCAGTGTGAACACTTAATTTTTATTTGCAATTATAAAAGAGCCTCTTTGAGCTGACAAATATGAAAATATGACTGTGATTTGGGCAGGAGTCCAAAAACTTTAGAGAGAATGATGCTTTTATCTTTTGAAAGTCTTTGACTACTGCATTATTCTATTAATAGATGGAGAATGGGTAATAACATCCTTCAAGCCTTCTGTTAGAACTGGTCTTCCTACAAACTATAGGGAAAAGACGTATGTGTTTAGTGGTAAGAGTTTAATGTACATATATTTAAATCTCCTGTCTTTGGACAGCTGTTAAGTTTATTTAAGAGCTCTGTGTGACCAAGTTTCTATTTCTTTTTTCTCAATTTATATGCTGTCCTCCCTGCAATTTCAGTTAAACAATAAAAAATTTTACCTCTAAGTTTATGTGTAGTCACATGCTTCTCATGAAATGACAGTTAGGAAGCCTTGAGCTAAATGGCAGCTTCCCCAGCATCCAGGAATTCTGCATTTGTCTTTAGGGTCTGTGGCTGTATCCTCCTCCAACGACAGTGGGAATATGAAAGCAGCTCACCTCGCTATATTCTGCTATAACACAATCTAAAACTATTATGAAGGGCTAAACAACACTCCAGAGGGGATACTTCCATAGAGCAACTGCACGCATGTACTGATTATAGAAAACATTTCTACAAGTATCTACCCAAGAAGTCTATAATTAAATGGCCATTATAAGTTTGATATTTATTTAAAATACCAGGTGATATCTTAATTATTTCTTTTTCATGAATATTTTGTAGTCAAAAAAAATTATTTTACCAATCCTGAATGAATTTGAGTTAGAATTTAAGGGATTCTGCCCACACAACCATCATTTACATAACCTTGGGAATCTTCAAAATCTAGATTTAACCTTTGGCATTATAACTTTAGCCAGATTTTATAAATATTCTGCAGATGTTATTGTGAAAATATTTTGTATCAGCCATCATCTTCTAAAACCAAGCTAAGTAACTTAGAAGAAAGCATAGATCCTCATTAGAAGATACTGATTCTTAAATTTGATGAACCATGAAATAAGCGTTTTTGTTTTTGTTTTTGTTTTAAGTTTATTTCTTCCATGGGCAGCAGAGAGCCAGCACTCTCAACAGGGTCCTCCCACTTCTTTGGTCCACCTCCATCCTCAACCAGACCTGGTTAATGGGCACATATGTCCCCAGCATACTCAGGGAGGTCTCCAGAAGCAAACGTAGAACCCTCCCATGTGGCTCAGCCTTGCCAAGTATCTCATTTTACCTCCACACCACTGTAGGGGTCTAGATAGAATTTTTTTTTTCTTTTGGAGAGGATTTCGCTATAGGGCATAGGGCATGTGTGCTCACCAGAAAGACAGAGAGAGACAGACAGAAAGCGAGAAATCCCCCCCCCCCAAGGGGGGATGGACATGCCACAATCCCTTCTCCTCCATTCTCTTCTTGAGATTTTGGGCACGCATGCACACGTGCCCAGAGTGAGTTTAAGCCACTGAGTCCGGGACTTGAACCGTGATCGACTATGTGGGAATCCAAGGACATAGGTTTTTAAGTGTTCCTTCTAATCTGTTTAGACATTTTTTCTTAATCTATACTGATGAAAGGAAAACTTTGTCCTGATGGTCAAGAGCTGTGAGAGATGCTATTTATACCTTATCTATATCTGTTTTCTTTTTTCCTCCTATATTTGATTAATCCCTTTTCTCAGAGTTGTAATTCTACCTACTCCTTCATGCTCTGACTTTGGGGGGATTGTTGGAGAGCATAAAACAAAGGTGAGTAGAGTTACTGTTTTTAGGAAAGACTCTAAGATTTGTCCCAAGAAGTAATATCAGGAGTACAACAGAGATTACTTGGTCCCATTCTAAACTCCGGGGTTTTGTTTGTTTGTTTGTTTGTTTGTTTGTTTACTTGTTTTTTGATTAAAAACCTATCGCATTGACTTTGTGATAACTATGGCTTTAAGTTTTTATGCTTCTGAAAATTCTTTCAAGTAAATTGGAGACATTTGGAAGATGGGAGAGATTATGAGAAGAGGCTCTGTTAAGGCTTTTATGTTCCTTTGTCCTAGCAGCTCTACATTTTTCCATGTCATTTCTTGAGCTCCTTTGCCTTTGACTATTTGCAAATCTCAGCTCCCTATGGCCCGCTTTGTTATTGCCAGCTACTTGCTTGTGCCTCAAAGACTTCATTAACTTCACATTGACACTGTGTCCTGTGTTACCTATAACCAGCATAACAGGGAGTATTGACTTGATCCTGCTTTCTGTTTCCAAGTTAGGCTTTCACTCAATGTTTGATCAAGGCATAGAATCTTCCAGAATGTTTATAATTTTGTGGCATCACTTCATTGGTGTAAATTTGTTCTTCGATCCAGATAGTAATCTGTTTCATGTTTTGTTTTTGTTTTGTTTTTTTTCCTTCTTGTTGCTTATTTGTCATTTAGAAAGCCTGGGATTGGGAATAGTAGGTCCATTTTGTAACTGGTGATTGTGCCAGAGGTAAAAGCCATTGGCAAAACTTTTCTAAGAAGAGGGAACTGTTAGCAGAGCCGGGGGTAGTGGGCATTGCCCAGTTCCATTTGGTTTATACTCTCTTGGGAGAATTTGTACCCAAAGCATTTAAGTTTAGTTTTCTACTGCTTCATCTGAACCTTCTTCAAAGGCCTATGTTCTCTGCAGTCTTTATCCTGATTCTCTTGATAAGGGGAAGTTCTTTTCCTTATAAGGCTTAAATTTTGTGAGAACACTGATGGCTATGATTTTTTGGTAATATATAAATATGTGGTCACCAGGGCCACCCATTCTTAGTTTAACAAATGAATACAAATGCAGTGTTACAAAAGTAAAATTTAATGTCCAGGAAAGTGTGGTCTAATTTCCAGAAATGATGCATTATGTAAAATAATAATAAATTTGAGTGGCAGCCTAAGGCCAGTAAGTGAGTTAGGGTAACCTGACTCATTAAAAAGTGTTATTTTAATTAAATGCCTGCTGTGCCAGGTGTGCAGGAAATATGGAAGCTATATAAGACCAAGTCCTGTCCTCAAGCCTGCAAGCTTATTTGAAGACAGTAATTGTAAAACAAAGCAAAACAAAAAAACCTCTGGACTGACTTGAGACAAAGAGAAAGGCTCACAGGCTATAGTAGCAAAAATAAAAGACCGTAGCAAGTCACAGTGCACAGTAGCTATGTAGGGCTCCGTGATTCTGGAACCTCATGGGAAGCCCTGGGTTCACGTCCTGAGATGCCTCCCTGTACTCTCCAGGCACACATGCATGTGCTCATGGCCCACGACCCGGGAGTGGTCTCATCATGAACATCTTGCTGGGGGTGTTTCTGTATGTGCTCATGGCCCACGACCCGGGAGTGGTATCATCATGAACACCTTGCTGGGGGTGTTTCTCTCTCTCTCTCTTTCTCAGAAGGAATAAATGGATTTAAAAAAAAAAATTATCATCCCTGGTCATTCTGATTCTGTTTGATTTTTATTGCAATTTTTTTAAGTTTATTTGTTTATTTCCTCCATGAGAGAGAGAGAGAGAATGGTACCTCCAACAGGGTCCTTAACCACAGTCCGGCCCCTAGCTTCAGCCCGCTCTGTTCACGGCCATGCAGGTGTGTGCCCAGCATGTATAGAGAGGCCTCAGTATTTGAACCCGGGACCTCTCTGTGTTTCCAGTGCTGCAGAGTGTACTTTACTGCTGCACTACTTGCCATCCCTTTACTGGGTTTTTTATGCTTTTGAGTAAATTACAGTGTGCTATGTAGGAAAATGTACAAATCTTTTTATATTAATTTTATGATAAAAGGCAGAAAAAAACAGAGGTGCCAAAGATGAGGGAGCCAAGATTGACAATAATAAAAGTATCTATTTCTGTGGCTTGCTTTAGAAGGAAGCTATATTTGGGGCATGCCTGCCAAATGCTGAAACTATTCTCAAAGCTATAAAATATAATATCAAAACAAAAGCAAGCTCCCTAAAGACTTAAAGGGTCTATATCAGATATACTGTTTACCTTGATAAAATGAAATTATATACCCCTTCACTGAATGTTACTTTGTTCCAACAGAAAAAAATGAGAGTAAGTTTCCTTTAAACACTAGCAAACTGATTGTATGCTATGTGCATCTTTAAATGGTAGTGGCATCATTTATGTAATAATTCGTGTGAATGATGCCCTCATGGTATGTGGTGCATGGCCCATTGGGATGCTAGCTGTAAAAAATACTGAATTGGGAGATTTTTTTTCTCTGAATTGTTTTATCGTGACACTAGGGGATTTCAGAAAGTCTGTGGGGCCAGCACTATGACGCAACAGTAAGAAACTAGATTTCGCATGCTGGCTGTGGGTTCAACCCCAATCTGGTCAGCCTGGAACAAGCTGGGTATACATGTAAGTGCCCAGGATCCAACCAGCTACAGAACCTGGAAGAAGGGGTTGCCACGTGACCAGACCCTTTGGAGGTTGTTCATCTCCTCTTCTCTCTTTCTCTCATTCATGGGTACACATACTCTACTGGGAATTTTAAAATGTATATTTTTAAAGAGTTTGAAAAATGGAACTAAAGTATGAGTTTAAGTGTGATGCCAAAAATTTTGAAATTGGGCCCATTTCATGGCACAGCAGGAATGTATTACTCAAGAGAAGCTGGGTCCCACAAGGTGACTGTGGTTCATATCACTAACCTGGTCAGCCCGAAGCCCACCAGATGCATGCATGCATGCCCAGGATCTAACAGCCGAAGGGCTAAAGGAAGGGGATGGGACCTTGGCATGACCAGATCCTGTGGAGGGGGTTTCTCTTTCACCTTCATGCACGTGCACAGACTCTTCATGAGCATGAAAAGTTAAACACATTTGAAATCTACACATAGTTTTATCATAACTTGTATTTCTATGAACTTTTTGAAGAGCACCCCGTCAAAAATGCCTGTTGGTTAATTGCATATATTAATAGCATATCATTAATTTTTACAGCTATCGTTATTTTTTTTTTCCTCTTTGTAAGCTAAATAAAGTTGTGACACAGCAACATTGTACTACTTATGAGAAGCTGGGTCCCACATGGCAACCACAGTTCAAATCCCTGCCCAGTCAGCCTGAAACACACTGGGCACGTGTACAAGTGCCCATGATCTGACAGACTTAGGACCAGAGGAAGGGATCATGGTGTGACCAAACCCTGCAAAATGTAGGTTGAAATAAATAAAAACATTGTAGGTGACTCTAGTGCCCAGAAATCCTCAAGAAATGGCATGGTATTTCTACTTAGTTAAATTGCTTTTACTTCAAACACCTCTTACTGAATGAAGCTAGTGTATACATAGCTTAATTCCCTAGGCGAGTTTCCATCTCTTCTATAGTGAAAACATTTTTTTTAATCTTATTTTATTCCAGCCATAGAGAAAACATTTTAATGTTAAAAGTTCCCAGAGGTATGGCATGGGATAATTTAGAGGAAACTGGTCTCTTAGTTGCCTTGTTTATAGAATGTCTTCGTGCATTAGTTGACCTCCTGAAATATTCCCCTGGAATGTTGAACAACCTAGAGTGTGTTCTTTACTGACTTAGCTTTGAAGTGATCCTTGTTTCAAAAGCAGGATCTTCTGTCCCCTTTGTAATAAATGTATCACTTGTACTTAGGAGTACTTAGGAGACACTATGTTGATTTTTTTACGGAATATCCATCAGGCTTATTGAAACTCACCTGACATATGGAAGGGTTTACCAAAGGATGGTAAATTTCATCTTTCTCATGTGACTTTTTCCTTCTCAGGATCTTTGGTAATACCAAATCTCAGCATCCTTGATAATGCCCTTTCAGCCTACCAAGATATATTGGCAGATTTTTAGTAGCAAGAGAAGAAGCCATAGGTGCTTGGTTAAGGTGAAGGTCCCTAGATGCTGTTCAGTTTTGAGAGCTACATCAATAAATGGTGTTTCTGTCTGTCTCCTTGCCTCCCCTCTCTCTTAGCCAGCACAATATACATATATCGGGTGATTTTTAGAAATACTATGAAAATACATATTTCTTCTTATATTATTAAATTGTATATTGAGTAATGCTAATAATTTATCTCTGTTCATGGAAGTTTCTCCAGGTATTTATTAACATTGGACCTTAACTCCTTATTAATTATTTGGCTTTCTGTGTTTACTATAAAAAAGAGCCAGTAATAAACGGTTCATTCCACCCTAACACATAGGATATAAAGAAAGAGAAACACTAAAGGTTAGCAGCAAGTTTGCCTCATCAGGGCCAGCAAGTGGCATGAAGGTTAAGGTGGCTGGATTCCACATGCCAACTTCTCAGTTTGAATCCCAGACCAGTGGCTTGAAAATCAATCCGTGTGTGTGTGTGTGTATGTGTGTGCATGCACGCATGTTCCCAAAATCCCAAGAAGAGAATGAAGAAGGTGTTGCAGTATGGCCATCCTCCCTGTGTGTGTGTATGTGTGTGCATGCACACATGTTCCCAAAATCCCAAGAAGAGAGTGAAGAAGGTGTTGCAGTATGGCCATCCTCCCAGGAGGTGGCTTCTTGCTTTCTCTTTCTCTGTCTTGCTCCAGAGAGCATACATACACCCATAGGGGGAAAAAAAAAATATTTAAAAAAAAGTTTGCTTCGTCCTATCCCCCCCACCCCTTTCTACAATATAAGATTATGAACGCTGCTGTGCCTTTGTTTCCCATTTACACTTTGCAGGGGGTACTTTGAGTGAGAAGCCCAATCAGTATATGCATCAGGTCCTGATGATGTAAACCATTCATTATAGACCTTCTACTCCATTTCTCATGGCCAAAATTCCTCAATGCTGCCATGTTTGAAATGTTTTGTTTTTATAATGCTGTCAGTAAAGAGAATTTTTTTTTAATAACTCAATTTAATGGAGAGGAATTAATCTTACGTAATGGTAGAGAAAGTCAAGCCCATGGACCGGGACTTGAACTCTAGTTGCCATGTGGGTTCTGGCTTCCTCTGCACAGTGCCTAACTACTGTACTACAAGGCCAGGCTATGCTCATTTTTTATTAAGTCTTAGAGTAGTGTGAAGGGCATTCACAATTATCCTGACTTCTGTTTCATCTAAAAAAAGAAACATTCACATTGTACTTTTCTCAAATGACTACCAATGCTTTATATAAATTTACATAACTCTTTACCTTTAAAATACTCCTAGCAAAGAAAAAATAATGTTTATCCTCATTTCCCTCTATCCTTCCTTTCTATCTAACCAATCTGCATGCTTTTATATATTCATATGTTTTAATTTAGTCACTATCTGGAATGCTTATCTCAACAAAGAGTTAGATGGCCCTGATAACTGAGACTAAGAGAATTATTTTCCCTTTAACTTTATAAAAGCTTTAAAGGTTATTTTTTTGGCTTCTCTGTATTTCTGTTTATATAAGAAAAGAACAAAATTTCAGAAACAAAATTACAGTGCTTTTGTAAAATATAAATTTGTAATTCCTATACAAACCATCAAGTTCATTAGTCTTTTTAGAGAATTTTTAAAATAATTACTTTATTTAATTTTATTTATTATTATAATTTTTATTAAATTTTGCTATAGGACATGTGTGCTCACTGGGTCTGGGCCTCCAACCACATTTGGCCATGTGGGAGTCCAGCTCCTTAACCCCCACACCACCTGCTGGCCCCACAGATTCATTAGTCTTAAAGAGGGCATCCAAGCTATCGTGGGTGTTTGGATGACACCATTTTTACAGTAGGAAATCATTTCATGCTGAATGTGAAGTGGGCATGGTTAAAGCAGTGAGTTTTATGTGGTGCAGACCTGGAGGTGAGACAGTACAGAGGCTTTGTGTGGACTCTGCTTGACCAATCACCTGGAAGCTACTTCCTGGAATAGCAAGGTCCTTGTAACTTTCAAGTTTAGTCCATAAATTTGTACATATACTTTGAGAGAGTGGGGTTGCAGGGGCATGGGGGAAAATATGATTAAATATCTCAGTGATAATTTATGGAATTTAGGTAGCTGGCTCTATTTATTTGTAAAAAGTTCTCAAAATTAAATCTTGATTCATGCCTCACACTTACTATGGTATCTGGCGAAGCCTCTTTGTCACTCGACCTGAAGTAATCAGCTGTGTTTTACCTTTCTTTATTCACATTTAGAGAGGTTGGGAAAATTGAAATGGAAAGAAGGATCTGAGGGGCTGACCAGCAGTTAGCATAATAGCTATGTTCCTGGACTGCCATGTAGTCAACTGTAGTTCAAGTCCCAGACCCGGTGGCTTAAACTCACGCCGGGCACGAGTGCATGCATACCCAAGATCATGAGAGGAGAATGGAGGAGAAGGGATTGTGGTGTGGCCATCCCCCCCAGGGGGAGGGGATTTCTTTTTCTGTCTCTCTGTCTCTCTCTCTGTCTGTCTGGCATGCACCCTATAGCAAAAACCTCTCCAAAAAGAAAGGAAGAAAGAAGGAAGGGGGGGAGGGAGGGAAGGAGGAAGGAAGGGAGGAATGATGGATGGATGGATGGATAGATAGATAGATAGATAGATAGATAGATAGATAGATAGATAGATAGATCGATCATGGCTAGGGACCAGTCTTGTAGCTTGATTGATAAGGAAATCAGATCCCACATGGCCAACCTTTGTTCAAATCTGAGCACCAGTGGCTTGAGATACACACTGGGCACATGCGCATGTGCCCTCAGAATCCTGACAAGATGGAGAAATATAGAAGAAGGGATCACGGTGTAACCATGCCCCGTTGGAGATTGCTTTCTCTCTCTCCATCTCTCTGTTTCTCTTTAAGCGCACACACCCTCCGGCAATGAAGGGAAGGATGGATGGAGGGAGGGAAGGAGGGACCGAGGGAAGGAAGGAAGGAGAAAAGGCAGGCAGGCAGGCAGGCAGATATATAAATTGATCATGGCCAGAAATGAAACTGATTTTATACCAAAATGCTTACATTTATTTGGGGGGGGGAGTACTGATTCTAAAATATCATCCTCATTTTAAAATTTAAGCAACTTATAAAACCATGAATCAGTCCTCATTGCATGAAAACTTTTCTGGCTTTCAAAGTCCTCTATTCAAATGTTAACTATAAATGAAGGCCCATCTCAAATTCTGCCTTTTCCTTGAAGACTCTGGTAACGTTAGCTACCATCATCTGTGTCTGCTGAGTATGAGAGTGCAGGCCAATATTAGCCGATGCTGTGTCTTCTCCATGCCAGGCACTGAGCTAAATAAATGCTTTAAGCGCAACATCTTACTTTGTCCACATGACAGCTGTAATGGCTATCCGTGGTTGTTAGCATCATCTTATAGATGAAGACACTGAAACTCAGGGTGGTTAAAAGCACTCAGTGCCATGTAATTTGTAAAGCCAGAATTTTAACCTGGGCTCTCCAGGTCCAGGGACGACTATCCCATAGATTGCCTTGAGTTGTAACCGCCTTTATTCAGATCATAGATTTTAATATTTGATAAGGCTCAGTTTTCACCGCACTTGGTCTTGCATCCTCTGTTGGTTACATACTTTTGATTTTGAGTTCCCAAACACAACTATAAAGTTCCTAAGCTTTTGCATGCCACTTTTCAGGGAGTAGAACATGGTCCTAGACATATACTGCATGTATTATCAGTGATTTCAGGGCTGAATTGAGATTGACAGTGCCAAAATTTAGAGCAGGAAATTTGATGAGGATCTAGGAAAACTTCAGCAAAAGGCTTGAAGGTATGATTGTAGAGGTGAATCAGGGCCAAAGAACAATGTTGAGCAGGAAGTAACAGAGCCAAATTAATAATTACTTATGGAGAAGAGGGGTTTTTTTGTTTGTTTGTTTTGTTTTTTTGGCTAAAGGAAGAGAAAAAGAAGTGTCTGTGTTTATTTATGTGTCTGTGTCTCTCCATTTATGAGTTGTCAAGGTCAAGATATGGGTTGGACAGAGCTGAGTGGAAGGGTCAGATAAGCAATATAGGTAATGTCAAGGCTCCATTCTTGAGAAACATGGAGCTAATGAAGTTCGCTCTTTGCTGTATTGAGTTCCTGTTAGTGTACTCTGCAATTCAGGAGATTAAAGATGAAATGGATGGATGGTGGTGATGATTACACAGCAGTCCGAATGTACCTAATGCCACTGAACTGTACATCTAGAAAATACTTAATCAGGTGCATTTTGTGTACATTTTTGGCACAATAAAAATAAAATTAAACGGAGAAAGAGAGAATAGGGCTGGAACTTTCTTTTTTTATTTTGAAGATCTTGGCTAACAGGGAATAGCCCTTGGCAGCATGGTGATAAAATGTGATGCTCTACCAGGCAATCTCACATGGAATGGTTCCCAGTTCAAGTACAGGGAACTTTCTGAGTATGCTGGGCCCTCGCTTGCTCAGGACCCAGGGCTGGCTGAAGACTGGGGGTGGATTGTGGCATCATACTGGAAGTGTTCTCTTTCTCTGTTTTGTGTGTGTGATTAAGAAAGAAAGAAAAGAAAGGAAGGAAGGGAGGAAGGAAGGAAGGAGAAAGAAAGTTTTTAATTTTTTTATTTTTAAAGAATTATATTTAACTTTATTTTTATATTTATATTTAACTTTATTTCGATTTGAGCAGAAAGGGACAGAGAGAGAGAGAGAGAGAAAGTGAGAAAGCAAACCACCAGGTCCAGGA
>NW_006159731.1:4209125-4209892 GCF_000334495.1 Tupaia belangeri chinensis
TTTAAGAGTAATTTTTTATTTAACTTTATTTTTAATTTAATCAGAGACGGACAGAGTGAGAGTGTGTGAGAGAGTGAAAGTGAAAAAGCAGAAAAATAAACTTTTCAAAATTTTCATAGAAAGGAAGAATTAAAGTACAGCTTTATTTGGGCACAAAAATATTTTCAAATCCATGCATTATGTTTTCATAAAACACATTTTCTGTGAACTTTTTAAAACCCCCATGTGTCTAAGGTTCCTGATTTGAATATACTGTTTGCTTTCATTCTCCATAAACTTATATACACTGATTTTAAGTATTTGGGGCTCACAAACTACATAAATTAGTAAGAACTGAAAGAAAGGAAGGAACCTGTAAAAGAAAACAAAACAAGCCAAGTAAATGCACATGCGTTCTTGTTTGATGAACACTACACGTGCCTGGGCCCCTACCAGGTGATGCCATGAGCCAAAGACAGGCTGCTATCCAGAGTTGGGAAGAGGCTATGGGGTGAGCCATCTCTGAGTGGGAAATGGATAAAGGCCAGTAATAGAAAGATAATTGAACTAAGCATTAGGAGTCTAGGTTTATGGGGACCAGCAGTTAGCGTAATGGCTATGTCGCTGGACTCCCATGTAGTCGACCACGGTTTGTGTCCCGGACCCGGTGGCTTAAAACTCACGCTGGGTGCATGTGCGTGCGTGCCCAAGATCCAGAGAGGAGAATGGAGGAGAAGGGATTGCGGCATGACCATCCTCCCTGGGGGGTGATTTCTTGCTTTCTGTCT
>NW_006159731.1:4210536-4215478 GCF_000334495.1 Tupaia belangeri chinensis
GCCCTATAGCGAAAACCTCTCAAAATAAATAAATAAATAAATAAAATAAACAAAGAATCTAGGTTTATGCACTGAACCCTCTTCATTGACCTTAGATTTAGTCATTTTACCCATCTAGGTCTCCTCAGCTGTAAAAGGAGATAGTTAAAATAGATTATTTGTAAGTCCCCTTCTGGCTCTAAAATTCTGATTCTAAGAATATATTTTCTATATCAGTTCTTTGGAATGAATCTTATTTTCAGTTCATCTGAACAGTTTTAAAATGCTGTTTAGAATAATTAAAGTAACACTATGAGAGGCTTGAAAAGTAATCACCAAAATTGTGAATATCTCCCATAATGTCATTTGTGTGACAATCTGCTAAAATTTTTTAAGCTAATAAAAGTAAAAGACAAATACCAAACGAATGCTTTTTAAGAAAGCTAGGGAGACATAATGGCAACTTTCCAAATGCTGCTAAAGTGCTCAGTCTGCTCTTCCCAGCTGTTCCTTCTCAAGGTGCTCGTGGGCCTGAGGAAATCTGACACAATGTCAGACAAATACCTTTCTCCCGACACTTTTATTGCCTCCTTTTCCTGAAAGTCATAATCTAACACCAGGAAGAGAACTCATAGGCATCTCTCATTTATCTCCAGTGGTCTGCTTTCTAATTGAAACTTTTCCTTCAGTAGTTGTCAAATAAGAGCTTAAGCTTTAGTTGCAAGTGTTGATAATGTCTTTTAATGTTGCAATGTTTACCTGGTCTGAAAAATAAATCAGGTTTTTTAAAAAAGCATTGTTTAAAAAATAAAACTTGGTTGAGTTCTTGAGATATTGCCAGATTCTTATTTTGACGTGCCCAAAAATATACCAGAAATGAAAGAATGTCTTAGTTTAGGTTACTTTTAAATGAATTGCCTTGAAGTAAATCATCCTTCCCTAACAAAGCTTTGTGCATTTGACAACTTTCAGGATGTATAATTCATGTCTTGCACTCAAAGATCATTTTACCAAGTAGCCTTCAACGAAGCAGGGATGGGGAGCAGGGAATGGTCTGCTCCTCAGAAGCAGCTGCGGCATATTTTATTCAGATGTGAAGCTGATGGTCTTCAAACTCAGAGCACAAATACAAACTTGTATTTTCAACTTGAGAAGATGTGTGATTTTTTTTTCAGGTGTAAGAACTGTTTGTTCTGAGTTGCATGAGTCTCATTTTGCCTGGCCCTTACAGGTTACAGCTGATCAAAACTAGAACTTCAATGAAGGGGAGAATCACTCCCCAAAATCTGCCTTCCCTGAGTTTGAAATTACCTACCCTTTTACAAAATTTTATTAGCGAATACTTGTGATGATACACTCAACCTCTAACAAGCTGTTCGTTCATCAATCATCAACATAACTTCAGGTTTCATTTAGGGCACTTGTGTTTCTTTTTTAGTTTCCCAGAACATGTTCTATTGATACTGGACATTCAATAAATGTCAGTCAGTCAATGAGCAACATGTATTGAGTACTGCTCTACTTTAAATGTTCATGAAGGAAAGTGAAAGTTCCCAGAGGAACAGTGAGTTTTCCAGTGGTTTTTCTCTTGTGTTTTTGGTTTAGCATGCACACAGCTCAGTTGTCAGCAGAGATGGAGACATGGCTGTCCTTTTCCTATGAAGCTTGTGTTCACAAATCTGATTTTCCATCACCTGCTTTAGGTCACAGCAATATCTAGTCATTATGCATCAATCTATATGCACCAATTGTTAAAATATTGAAGTACTGGGACCAGCAGAATGGGTGGTAGTTACATCTCTGGACTCCCACAAGGCCAATTGTGGTTCAAGTTTTGGACTCAGTGGCTTCAAAGTCTTGCTGGACACATTTTTGTGCATTAGAATGGAAGAGAAGGGTGGCCATCTCCCCAGGGGGTGATTTCTCACTTTCCCACTCACTGTCTCTCTCTTTCTGGTGGGCACACACACCCTGAGGCAGAAAAAAACTCTTAAGTAAATAAGTAAATAAAATAAAACATTGAAGTACTGGCCCAGCCTCTGAGTGCCGCCCTGTTTATCTGACTGCACTGATCCATCAATCCCCAGGATCTCCTGGGCTGTCCCATAATCCCACAGCCAAGGGATAATTCCTGGTTTAGTAGGGAACCTCTGGAACCTTGCCACAGCATTACCACCAGACTCTATTCTGTTTTTTTAGTTTCCATGACATGTTCCTTCTTGAATTATCTTAAAGATTCCCCTTGCACTAGACATTATCTATATAGAAACTTAGGAGACTCTCATAAAGATGTTAGAACTATTATGTGTAAATTGGAAATTATAACAAAAAGAAACAAAAAAAAAAAAAAAAAACTTTAGGGGAGCCAGCCTCATAGCTAAGTGGTTAGGGAGCCAAACCCTGCTTGTTCAACCAGGATTCAAGTCCTGACCCTGGCAGCTTGAGATTCAATTCTGGACATGTGTGCATGCATGCCCCAAATCCCAATGAGATGTAGAAATGGAGAGGGGTAGCAATGTGATCACACCCCACTGGGTGTACTTTTTCCTTCTCTCTGTCCCTCTCTTTTCTCTCTGGCAAGGAGAAATTTTAATTGCCCACTGGGAATTTAAAAAAAAAAAAAAAGTTAAGGGACCTTCAAGGATGATCCCTCAAAGTTTTTATAGTCATTGTCATTTAAAAAAAAATAAGAAAAAAAAGACATTCAAAGGCTGAATGAACTAGTACAGAGCAATAATCCTTTTATGGTGAAATTTAGTATTCTTTTCCTGACCCTAGGACAGGAACCAGGTCTGAGCCGTGTTGGCATCTTCATTACTAAACACAGGCAAGAGGACAGTAAATGTCAATCAAATAAACAGAGCTGAATATAGGCTTCAGATTAAAAGAAGGAAAGAATTAAAATTTGGAGAAGACCGTCTCAGAAATTCAAACTCATGGCACATCAGAAGTCTCCATCTTACAAAGTGGCTGGCTGGTAAGGATCAATAACTAACCAGCAAGCTAAATGGTGCTGCTCTACATGTTAGGGACAACAGGGCACTCATTAGCAAGCAGCAATGGATTGACCTTACTTCTAACGTACTCTTTAACTTTTAACTCATACCTCTTATGTGTCTGCGAAACTGAATTCTAGAACTGAATTAGATTTTAAAAAAAAGAAATCTGAGTTAACACAACTGCTCATTATAAGAACCCCACTTCTTGTTTTATTTGCATTAATCTATCACTTTTCTGAGTAACATGAAAATTAGTCCATGTTAATTTTTGCTACTTTCCATTATAATTAATGGGAGGATAAAAAATTCTAGTACTAGAATGTAAGTTCAAGTTTGAAAGGAAATGTCTATCCGGTGGGTTTGCGTTTTTCTAGTTACAGCTATCAGTGAAGCGGTAGACTAACACAGGCTGGAGCAGAGATTCTAGAGTTAGACTTACGTAGGGCCAAGCATCAGTTCCTGTTAGCTGTTTGCACTTGGAAAAAATTACTTAACCTCTCCAAGTCTTCGTTCCCATGTGTTCAATGTGAGTGATAGTATATTACCTGACCGAGTTATAATGACAGCTAAAGGTACCAGTGAGGGTAAGTGAAAGCAGTCACTATCACACCTACAGTCTCAGTGGTATGATGGCTTGTCACTGTCAGTCCCCTCACAGTCCAGTGCCTGTCAGTGGGGGCCCTGTGCTCCTTGCCATTATTCAAGGATCTGATCCCTTCCCTACTGTCCCGCTCTCATCTAGGTCTTTGGGGCCCACATTATAAAAGTAGTGGGGAATAGAGGGAGCAAGAACTGTGTGCACAGAAAGGGGGCCTGACAGAGGTTTCATTTGGATGACACTTGGAAGTAGGACACATCACCCATGCCCCTCTCCCTCCTTTCCCCTCCCCTGCTCCTCTCCCTGAGTTCCCAGGACTCAGTCATAGCCACACCCAAGGGACAGGGTCTGTGAAGTGGGCTATAGTTTTACCCTCAAGGAAGAGGAGGACAGTGATTTCGGTGTGGGCTAGCATTTTCTGCCATGGTCATCTAAGGAATAGCACCTGACACATGGTAAGGAGGCAGGTATTATTTTTCAGAAATTCACAAAACACTCAGGGATCTCAACGTTTCGGCAGTTGCTCGGAGACTGCAAATTAGCTTGAGTGCACAGAAACACTCACTTGCCTTAGAGAACCATCTTTGCATGAAATGTTGAGAACATAAATTAGTGAAAGCAAACTAAGCAAAGACAGATATACACCAAGTTGAAGCCAAGAAGAAAAAAAAACATGATGTGAGACCCTCTCATCTAAAAGTACCCTCTAACCTTGCATATGTGGGGATTAAGTTTCTAAAGATGGACTATTTTATCCAAAATAAAATAATAATTTGAATAAAATAGGCCTCCAGATGTTTTTTTAAAGTACTTAGAGGATGGGAAAATTGTTCATGGCTTTAGCATGAGACTTCACCTTTAAAAACATAAATAAACGTTCTCCTATTTGGGCGGGGGAAAGAGAGAGAGAGAAACTAGTAAGTGGGGGAAGGAAAAAAAAAAGGTCTTTAGTGTTAAAAGACTGGATTCAAATCCCAGCTTTCTATTAAGTAGTTGTAAATTTTATCCATAAAAGTACAATATTTGAATACCTTCTCCAGGAACTCACTAGGCTAAAGACCTTACCCATATCTGTGCCCAGTCTGTACCCCAACCCTTTAAGGACAGCTGTTATTTACCTATTTTTAAAATTAAAAGCCTAGGGACCATCAGTTAGCGTAATGGCTATGTCACTGAACTCCCACGTAACCAACCGCGGTTCGAGTCCTGGACCCTGTGGCTTAAACTCACGCTCGGCACGTGTGTGTGCGTGCCCAAGATCCCAAGAGGAGAATGGAGGAGAAGGGATTGTGACATGGCCATCCCCCCTGGGGGGTGATTTCTCACTTTCTTTCTCTCTGTCTCTCTCTTTCTGGCGAGCGCATGT
>NW_006159731.1:4215635-4266533 GCF_000334495.1 Tupaia belangeri chinensis
AAGCGCAAGTGCTCTATAGCAAAAAAAAAAAAAAAAAAAAAAAAGAAAGAAAGAAAAGAAAAAAAAGAAAAAGAAAAAATAAATAAATTAAAAGCCTAAAGACATTAACAGACTTAAGAAAAGCAGTCAGGCAAGTGGGACAATATGAACCCGTGGTGTCCCAGAGCCCAACCTGATATAGGCACTCAATAAATGTTAGCTCCCTTTTCTCCCCCGCTCCCCATTTGATAGAAATACACCACTCCGGTGACTGCCACAAGACTTTCATCTTGAAATCTTAGCTGTCTATTCCAAGTGCACACACAGACTTCCCAAATGAACCTTTCCTTGCCCTTCTTCCTTTAATAACTGCTTTCCTCCCCCTTACATTGTTTGTAACGAGCATCAGGTCGGTTTTTTCCCTTGTTTTCTGAAAAAAGGCAAATGTGCTTTTGCAGCTCTCCACTCCACTTAAATGTGAGTTTCCTTGCCAGGAGCACAGAGATCTTTACAAAGGGGTAGCTAGGCTTGTAGATGTAGATCTACTGTAAATGTTTAAGGTTCTGCAAAATCCCATACTCATTTCAGAGTGGCTCCCCTAATTTCTAACAAGTTGAGACTCTGAGGGGGAGGGCGTTTGCTATTTACCACTCAGTATATTGGATAACACCTTTGGCACACACCTCGTAGACTTACAAAGTAGTACTTGAACTTGTTAAAGAAAACTGTATGACTGCTGATCTTTGCAATATGGTTCCTGTTTTCACAGAGATTGGCAGTGATCTATAACAAAAGCCTTGATAGAGAGGTGTTATGAGGGGTGTATTAAGGCTTGTACAGTTGCCCAGTGAATTTTCACTCACACCTGGTGCTTATAAACCACTATAGTTTTCCTTCCCAATTGAGGGAAAAACCAGGGAAGGAAATAAAAAGCCCAACAGGAATCTAGAAGTTATAAAATCAATTGTATATCTGCGTTTACTAATTTAGCTGTGTAATTAGACCATAGATTCATGTTGATATCGTTAAAATTTAATAGCCCTACAAAAGGAATGCAATTTTTTTTTACTGTCAACCTCACCAAATTACACCTCCTACCTTGAATGTATCAGTATCTCAGAAAAAATTTCATTTCAAAAATCCCATCTATTTTATATGCATAATGGTATTCCAGATCTTCAGACTCTAGTTTCATTTTCTCGATGTCAGTGGCCTGTGTTACTATTACTTTAGGACCAGATTTTTAAGAGCTTCGCATTTATTAGTATACAATCCCTTCTTTGTATTTTTAAAGTCTCACTATCATCTTTGATAATCGTTGAAATTCTGCTGAGTTTGAGAAACTTCTCTCCATGACCTCCCAAATCTAAATCATTCTCATTATCACATTTATGTAAATATTTTTAGATATTACCCATTTGCCAGATACCTTTAAAATGTCTGATTTTCCTAACTCGGTTCTCTCAGCAACTTCTCTGCATCATTCCTTAATTCATTAGTGGTTATACACTTGGGTGTCTAGTTTTCTTGGCTGTGGTACAAATTGAAGCCTCAGCTATCTCGTGGCCATATGTTCTTACTGCATATGCCATGTGATTTCTAAGAACGGGAAATTCATACTCTTTCGAGTCTCTGTTTAAGATTGATAGCTCAGAATACGCAATATGTGTAAGCACAATGCTGTCTTCTGTCTATTTACCAAAAGCATTTTGAGGAATTTAGCTTCAGTTTTGATTGCCAATTCACTCCTGGCAGAGTCATAAAATAAGAGGAGCAAAAGGGCCCCCTTACTCTTCTGGTGAAGGAGATGGGTAAATGAGGGATTAGAAAATGCTAAATCCTTCTAGAGGCAATGCAAAGAAGATAGCTAGCAGCTTCTCTGGAGTGTCAGAAAAGGATATTCGAAGCTGCTCTTCTCAAGCCAGGGACTTGAAGAGCACTGTTTTCTGGATCAGTAAGGGTTTAAGGATATAAACTGGTAACAAAAAAAGAGCTCTTCTCTGATGTGTGGTCCCTGGAATGGGTGTGGGTATTGGGGTGGTTTTCTTCATTTGTAGGCTCTGCAAAGGCAGAGACTTTAGATTTTATGTCTTTGGTTTGTGCTCGCAGAGTACATAGACTTCTAATAAACACTGAGGATAATGTTGACGGAGAATTCTCAATTTGAGCTACCATTTCTAAAGAATGAAGCCCTTTTCTAAAAGATGTCTATATCTTATCTCTACCAGGATCCTATACAGGCTTGAGCAATTCTCCATCAAATCTTCTGTGTTGGAATTCCTAAGAGAATTTTTTGATGATTCAATCTGTTGGTATGTTCCACTAATCTTCATATCTGAAGTGTTATCAGAGACACACTTAATGAGTTACAGCTCTCAAATAAGTTGCTACAATTGGACCTAAAAGGCTTTTCTCAGACGAGTCCAGATATCCACTTTCCCTTATCTGCCTATTTTCAGGGGCCTTCTAGAGAGCAAATGGCTGGTCCTTTTCCAAAAGGAAAGATTTTCTGATCTGATGCTTTTGTTCCCCAGAAAGAAAAGAAAATGAAAACTGTTGTCTTTCCCCAGGATATTGAATCCAGAGCAAACTGAAGCTTTGTGTATTTCTTTTGTAGTGGTTTCCTTTATTTAAGTAGGAATAGGGTGATTACGGAATATCAGAGGTTTGGGTTAGAGGTAAGCCATTTCTTTGATATGCAGAGCACAATGTTTGAAAGAGTTCCCTAAGTGACCTGTGAGGTCTTCCTTTGCTCCGTGTGGTGCCTTGTGGCTCCCTGTGCTGTTAACTGCCTTTGAGGGAAGTCCTGTTGGGTCTTTATCAATCATCTGGCCTTTTCCTGTTCCATACTTCCTCGTGCCCTTATTTTTCTAGCAGAATAGTCTAGGTTAATTGTGCATTTGCTTGGCAGGCTTAAAAGATGTATCACCTGCCTTTGTCATTATAAGAACTTTATGAAAAAAAAATGCTGTGTTTTGGAAACTACGCTTCTGTTAGGTTGAAAAAATTGAGGTCTGTGTCTCGCTGTCACAGCAATAAAATTGAAGGACAAGGAGACAAACAGCACAAGGTTTATTGAAATGGAGATACATCCCATAGGCAGAACTGCCCCATACAGAGGGAGCCAAGCTGGCCTCATCTCTTTCCCAAGGTCTCCTTTTACCCCGTTTTAGACCCTTTATTAATCCAAAGCATGTGTCCTTAGACCACCTCTGACTTACTCATTTTTCTTTTGGCTTGTTCCTCATTCTCATATCTTGTAGGACTCATGCTGCCAGGAATTTTTTTGAGTCAAAATACAAATGATCATATAGCCCCTCCTTAAAGTTTCTTTCGGCCCAAGGCTAGTTCCCTGATCAGTATCTGCCTAACCAAGGTCATCATTCCTAACACCTCCTAAAGTTTCCATTTCTCTTTCTGTTTTACATTTTGATTCTTTACCTGGATACAGCCCAGTTGAACTAAGTAATATCTCTTAATTAAACCATGCTGGGTGTTTTATGAGTAAAATTTAGACATTCTGTTTTGCAATAGAAGGTGAATTGGGAAGCCACAAGCCAACTTGAAATGCAGTAGTTTAATCTTTCTTATTTATTTTTATTTGTATTATTATTATTATTTTCAGAGAGATTTTTGCTATAGGGTGTGTGCGCTCACAGGAGAGATAGAGAGAAATCAAGAAATCACCACCTCCACCACCACCCCCTCCGCGGGAATGGCCGTACCATAATCCCTTCTCCTCCATTCTTCTCTTGGGATTTTGGGCACACACACCATCACTGGCTAGCTCAGTTTTTCTTTCTTATTCATTGCAGTGAAATTCCAAATACACATTGACCTGGTTGAGCATATTCTTCTTAGATCAGTATCGTTCTAAAGAAAAAGAATGGAGCCTGCCCGTGACCTGGCGGTAGAATGGGACCTGCCCTTAACCTGGTGGTAAAAGGAACAGGATTCCATATGACTGACCGTGCGGTTTAAGTCCCAGATCCAGTGATTTAAAAAACATGTCTGGCACATGTGCATGCGCGCCCACAGGATGGAGAAATGGAGGAGAAGCTGTGGCGTGATCACATTCCACTAGGGGATACTTGAGATATTTTCTCCCTCTTCCTTTCTCATTCTCTCTGTCTCTGGTGAGTGCATGCATGCTCTGGCAAAATTTAAAATCCACACATACATGATAAAGAATAAATGGGACAGGTACATATTTTGAATGTCTTTTTCACTTTCACTTTCTTTCTTTTTTTTTTTTTGTTTGGAGAGGTTTGTGCTATAGAGTGCGTACGCTTGCCAGAAAGCCAGAGAGAGACAGAGAGACAGAAAGCAAGAAATCACCCCCAGGAGGGGATGGCCACGCCACAATCCCTTCTCCTTTCAGGATCTTGGGCACGCATGCACATGCGCCCAGCATGAGTTTAAGCTACCAGGTCTGGGATTCGAACTGCAGTGGACTACATGGGAGTCCAGTGACATAGCCATTACGCCAACTGCTGGTCCCTCAATTTATTTTTTTACAACTAAAATATATGAAAAGTGTGAATAGGACTCTCTTATTGATTGGGTCATAAATGTAGGAACTTTGAGAAGCAGCATATTCTCCACAAGATTAAATAATTTAAGCATCATTTCACCTGTTTTTTTTTTTGGAGATATTTTCGCTATAGGGCACGTGCACTCACCAGACAGACAGAGAGAGACATAGAGACAGAAAGTGAGAAATCACCCCCCATGGGGGATGGTCATGCCACAATCCCTTCTCCTCCATTCTTTTCTCGGGATCTTGGGCACGTATGCACACGCGCCCGGCGTGAGTTCCAAGCCACCGGGTCCGGGACACGCACCATGGTCGACTATGTGGGAATCCAGCAACATGGCCATTACGCTAACTGCTGGTTCCCACCTGTTTAATGTTAGACTTGAGGACTGTGGTTTTAAAGATCCTTTTGATATTATTTTCTTGTAATTTATAAATACTAAAAACTCTTAAATGAATTAACGACTGCGAAGACAAGTAAACCTCACAGCCTCCTCGGTGTTTCCCTGACGTTTATACACACATGCAATACATCTGCTTGGCTTGCCTGTCTTTTTTACTCGGTTGACTATGGGTTTGTTGGGGGCTACATCCTGGCCTTGTTTGTCTTTCTGTACCACAGCACAGTGCCTGGCATATGATAAAGCCCCCAACAAACTAGATAAATGAAACTACAGCTAGCCCTGCCCATCCTCATGTAAGAGTTCGATAAACTCTGTGCTTTAGACTCTGCTAGGGAGGCAAGAGCAAGAGAGAGAAGGGACTGAACTCCCCTTGCCTCTCCTCAACAGCTTATCTGGTCCCATTCTGTGAATTCTCATGCAGCATCTGCTCCACATCAGAGCCTATTTCAAATGTGGAGTTTGCCTCTGTGACTGTGAGGACCTGGTCTGGGCAAGGCTGTCTGACCCATGAAGTTTATCTTGATCACAAAGAACTTGTATTTTAGCAGGGGAGGTGGAGAACAAGCAAATGAATACATGAATATGCCGTCATGTACAACTTGGACTGAGAAAGCAATCAGTTCTTGGGGGAAGGGAGATCACAGAGAATGAAGAAGGGAGGTGGCTTGGGTGGAGTTCCAGAATAGAGCTGTTGGTTAGGAGCAGTCCTGAGATGTGAAAATTAATATATTGTATTAATTAAGCACTTTGAGGCACAGATCCAAGAAGGGTTGGGGCACCTATTGCTTGTTGGAAGTATTTTTTTCTTATGATTTTCTATCTAATTTAGATTGTGAATCCTTGGAGGTTAGGGATCTTGGGCTCCCTTCTCTGCATCCTATACAAGCTTTTCCTGAGAAGGCGAATAAGAATGTTGGTAGATTTAATTTTAGTAAAGTAAAATAGAACTATACATTATACGTTTGTCTAATTTCTCTCCCATGTCCTTGTCTGATCCACTCCCTGGTGTCTGTGAGTGATGAACCGATTAAAAACACTCAACAAAAGTGAAAAGAAGACGAGGAGAAAGAAGAAAAGTCTGTGTTTGGTCTAAACCTTCAGGGGCTGTGACTGTGTGTGTGTGAGTGTGTGTGTGTGTGTGTAATTACACTTCAGGGTAGTGTAAATACTTGCATTGGGCTGATAAACCAAAGGACTATAGGACCCCAGAAGAAGCAGTCTTTTCTCTGACTGTTGTGATAAGAGATCTAGAAGTGGCATTGATTTGAGTCTGAAGCGCAGACCGACGTTTAACACAGTGGCCATAGCAGTGGAATAATGCCAGGCAATATTATAAGCACTTTATATATTCTAATTCATTTGAGCCTCACAGTGAACCGAATGAGGTAGATATTATTATCATAATATTCATTATGCCCATTTTCAAAATGAGGACACTAAGGCCTAAAACAGAGAACCTACCCGAAGTCCAACTGTTAGTAAGTAATAAAGTGAGATTTGAACATAGGTAGTTTAGGCTCCAATCTAGTTACACTAAGTTACCATCCCCACGAAGACCAGGCATGGGGCCTTCTAAGAGGCAAATACCTTGAGCAGAGGTCTCAGATACGGGAAAAGCAATATAGGTTTAGGGAGTAACTAAGCCCAGTTCGTTTAGGTAGTTAAGGACATAGAAATCTGTTAGTGTGAGAGATAGTCATTCTATTTTGACCTGCAGACCTTCCATGTACTTTCCCTGCTTCATCTTGCTAGCTCTTTAATTCCATCCTATATGGTACGAATCACATTTTTCCCCCCACTAGAATGTAAGCAGTTGGAAGTTTTAAATCTCCTTTTTCAGTCCCATATCTTTAGTTTCTGGAAAAGTGGCATATAGGATGAATGAATGGATAGGTTTAATCCAGACTACGCAGGGTAAACACGGGACCAGCCTTCGACTTCTTGGGGATCCCATGTCACATAGGGGAAGCTACCTGTAAACCTTGACTGCCCCAATGTATTTGTGTAGGCATGCATTCAGGTGCTGCCCTTTGGAGGATGAAGTGCTGCAAAGATTGTAGTAAAGAAATATAAAGTCATCAAAAAGGATTCTATGTTTCAAAAAGCTCTGTCCTATGTAGAAGGCTCTTGAGGAAGGGCTGCTTCTGTGGACTGCTTCAGGAGGCATTGCAACCAGGTTTTATCCCAGCGCTTTTATAAGTATCTGAAGTTATATACGATTGGATTTCATCCCCTGCTATTAATATCTGGTCTTTCATTGAGATCCACTTCTTTGTTGTCAGTCTGTGTTCCATGCTGACCGGCAGCAGAATTCTCTTATGCACTGGCTCTGGGGCTAGACCACTACCATCACATCCTGCCCCATAACCTAGAAAAACTTACTTAACCTCTCCAAGCATTAGCATCCTAGCTTTGAAAAAGAAATAATAATTAGCACCTCCCTTAGTGGGTTGACATGAGGATTACTGAATTAATATATTTTTTAAATCTTTACAGAGTGCCTGACCCATTTAAGATATATAGAGACTTGGGATTCCTAGGATTGCTAGAAGGAATTCTTGGAAAGGAAGATGAACAAGGAAAAAAGGCAGATTTTATTTATCTCACAGAGTTTGGACAAAGTCCTGTGGCTAAAGATACATTAACTTTGCTGTTTTTAGATCTCACTCCCACCACCCTGAAAGATTATTTTTGAGAATGTTTGGGTTTGATCATGTGACACTGAAAGTGCCACATGACATCTGACAGTACAGTTAAAATCCAATCATACAAAAACATCACAGGAGAAAAGAACTAAATGAAACCACTTCCACTATAAAACAAAAGAGGAAAGGAGAAAGGTAGAGAAGGGGAATAAAAGTTATATTTTAAGCATCATTTGTTTTATATAATAAATAATCCCTTGGATTTTGATTTTGCTGTGAGGGACTTGATTTACTAGAAATTCTTCTTCCTATAGTATATGAAGTTCACTCTTAAAGTGAATTAACTTCAGTTTAAGTTTTTGCTATAGGACGTGTGCACTCGCCAGAAAGACAGAGACAGGCAGAGAGATAGAAAGCGAGAAATCCCCCCCCAGCGGGGATGGTCACGCCGCAATCCCTTCTCCTCCATTCTCCTCTCAGGATCTTGGGCACACACGCACACATGCCCAGCATGAGTTTAAGCCACCAAGTCCGGGACTCGAACTTCAGTTGACTACATGGGAGTCCAGTGACATAGCCATTATGTTAACTGCTGGTCCCCAGTTGAAGTTTCTTAAAGTGAGACAGTTCTGATAAAGGTGGAGTCTACATCCATGGTAATAGTGTTGACAAGCTCTTTTAAGGAGCCCCAAAATAGTAAGAATGACTGAGACTGATGCCTTTAAGAAAGCCTGGTGCAGGGAGCCAGCAGATGATGTAGCAGTTATGTGGCTGGACTTCCACATGGCTGACCAAGGATAGAGTCCTGCATCCGGTGGGCTTGAAATTCACACCACTGCAATGTGGCCATCTCCCAAGAGGGTAATTTCTGGCTTTCTGTCTCCCTGTGTATCTCTGTCTCTCCAGCTCACACATGCACCTTATAGCAAAAAAAATGTCTCAAAAAAAAAAAAAAAGAAAGAAAGAAAGAAAAAAGAATAAAACTCGGTGCAGGGCCAGCAGGCTGACATGGTCAGCAGGTTGGCTCACATGGCCAACCCTGATTCAAGTCTTAGAGTTGGTGGCATACTTTCTTTTCTCACTTTAACTCTTTCTCTCTATTTCTGGTGAGCATGTGTGCCATTTAGCAAATTTTAAAAAATAATAATAATATTAAATAGTTCTTTAAACATTTTTTTGAATAATTAAAGCTTGGTGAATTATCTTAACTAACAATGTTATTGTTCAACTCCAAGTGGAGTTACTGTTTTTTGTTTGTCTATTATAGGGTGTGTGCACTTGCCAGAAAGAGACAGAGAGAGGGAGGGAAAGTGAGACATCACCCTCAGTGAGACATCACCCCCTCGGGAGATGGCCACTCTACAATCCCTTCTCCTCCACTCTCCTCTTAAGATTTTGGACATGCACGCACATATGCCCAGTGCTTTTTTCAACCAAAATCACAGTCAGCCATGTGGGATCCAGCCACCTTAACCACCACGCCACCTACTGGCCCCGTAATTTGTCTGTATAGTCCACAGCAACGTAAAATGACTCACATGGAAATAGTAATAATACAAAATTGAAAGACAAGAGGATCAGAACAATGAAAAGAAACTATATTAATGCCAACCCTGTGTATCAAATCATGACTCTAGTTAAGTTTGTATAATGCTCTGAATTTTTTTAAATAAAGGGCAGAGGAATTGTGTTCTGTGATGCTTCTCATTATGGGAAAGGAGAGGCTGTATTGTCCACAGGAAAAATAAAACTATTCTAGAACAATTCTTAAAGTTTTTCTACAAGAGACTCTTAAGTGATCTAATGAGTAATCCATAACATTTTTATAGAAGATGTAATTCTGAATTTCTTGTGGTGACATAAATGCATTAAAGTTGAAGTCTGGTATTAAAAAGCCATGAAATAGAGAGATTTTATAACCGTTAGCAGGGTATATGTGAACTTCACTCAAGGCCAGTGTTAGACATTCTGTAGGGGATGATGGATGGCCTGACTCTTTGAAAGATCTTCTCTTAAATATTACTTCTCCCCGAAGGGTGTTGGATAAAGAGCAGAAAGTTGGATATTTTATTTCCTGTCCAGGATTTGAACTGCTGGTACCAGTGATTATGGAAAATCCACTCTGAACTTTGCAATCTAGTAAGCGAGTGTCTGATTTTCAGTTGTGAAAGTTAAGAATCCTGAGGATGTTCATACCTGCCTGAAGCCCATCCCAACTACCAGGAGTGGAGAAACTCTGACCATTTAACTAAATTCTTTTTGACTTATATTTTAAATCCCCAAAATGCTTAGATAAAAGTTTTTATTTCTTAACTGTAATGGTTAGAAATCAACTGTATTTGTGTGTTTGTGTGTAGATACTATCATATGGGGAGAATATTTCAGCAATCTCGTCACATTCATACATGAGATGTTTATTAAACTTCTGCTGTGAGCCAAGTTACCTTCCTGTATGTGTCTCTGCAGACGATGTATTTTTATTTTATTTTATTTTAAATAATTATTTATTTATTTTAATTCACCCGTCGAGGGAGAGAGTGAGCAAGAGAGAGAGCAAGACAGAGAAAGAGGAAAAGTGAGAAAGCAAGCCGCTAGATCCAGGATTCAAACCATGGTCGGCCATGTGGGAGTCTAGTACCCTTAACTACCGTGCCACTTGCCACCCCTTGTATTTTTATGTTCCTAAATTCTCTTTAATTTCAGTTTTTTTCCCTAATGTATGTTTTTACTGTATTAACGTTGAAGTATAAAAACTATAGGTATTTATTGCTTTAACGGGCTAAGAAAAAAATTCAGAAGTAAAGAAAAAGCTAATAACCTTCCTCTCCAATTTATCTGCTGTTACCAGTTTGATGTGACTTCTTTCACACCTTTCTCTATGCTCAGATAACTTTCTGAACTAGTCATAATGTGAACTATCATATAAATGTAGAATATTAATGATTTTAATAGAGCCATATTAAGTTTCCTAGCAAGTAGGAGAAATTTTCCTTTAATTATAATTAATTTTCTTATACTTATTTTCTGGTTGAAGAAAGGGAGGGGAAATATTGGTGTCACTCTCCAAAGTAACTTAGATACTAAAGAACCCCTACCTAAGAACAGAATCTTTTCTGTTCTGAACAAGACCAAACAATATGATGTGATAAGCAAGTATTTGTCTGATGATGTCATCTTTTCCCTCTAATGTTAACTTTCATGTGCATAATACAAGTTTAGATATGCTCATTAATTTTGAGATTGACTCCTGGATAGCAGTATCAGCAGTATACATCCTGAGCACCCTTATCAAAAGTTAATGCTGGGACCAGCAGTTAGCGTAATGGCTATGTCGCTGAACTCCCATGTAGTCAACCATGGTTCAAGTCCTGGACCCGGTGGCTTAAACTCACTCCGGGCGCGTGTGCATGTGTGCCCAAGATCCCAAAAGGAGAATGGAAGAGAAGGGACTGTGGTGTGGCCATCCCCTCTGGGGGGGGGGTGATTTCTCACTTTCTGTCTCTCTGGTGAGCACACGTGCTCTGTAGCAAAAACCTCTCCAAAAAAAAAAGTTAATGTTTAAATATTAAATATCCTTTCACTGATTATTTGTCAAACAGAAAAGAACCTGGTTAATAGTATTACTTACTATATATTGAGCAAATGCACTGGAATACCAGAGACAGTTGCAAAAAGAAAGATTTAGAAAATCAATATATGAGGGTACTTCAAAAGTTTGTGGGAAAATTGGAATTGAAATACAAGTTTATTGTGGTGAAAGAAAAACGAAATCTATGTATAGCTCTTTCATTAAATATATCTTCCATGAACTTTTAAAACTTTTTTTTCCAGTGGATTTTTTCTTTTATATAGTTATACCATCATTTTCAGCCTACAATAATACTTTAGGATAAGAAGTCTGAAACAAAAACTGTGAAAAAAAAAAACAAGACTGCTTAATGTGGAAACATTTAGATAATGGTAGTATTTTAAATATATGTCCAGAACTTTCAAGCAATCTCTGCAATGCTAGGTGTCTTTTCCATGTTTAAGCCATTAAGTAGTGCCAGCACGGAGAGTGAGGACATATCCAAGGACCTCTAAGCCAACTTTTCCACCTGGTTCTCCTTGCTTATTCCCTCCATTCTGTTTCCACCAAGAAAACAATGCATACACATATGTGCATAAGTGTACGCACACACGGTACAAAATCGGTACTCTTCAACTTGAACTGCAGTGGTTATGGATATGTGTTGTATGCAAAGGGCCGTCGTTGTAAAAGACAACTCAGAAAGTCAGCTTCAGCGTTCCATTTCACAGGTGGGAAAAGAGATGGAACCTTTGCGGTGCAGGAACATAGGGAAAAGAGTTCCAAGGTATAATGTTCATTTAGTATCGTTAACTAAAAAGTAAGTCCCTTACTCAAAAACTCTACTTCTTGCTAACCTCAATGAAACAGCATAAGGATGGTCATCGCCATCCTTGCTTGGAAACCTAAGTAACCTAGAGGAAGAGGCAGCAGCTTCAATGCATCCAGTTGGTTAATCTCCTCTCTGTCAATCACTTGCGTATGAGCTGAATAGACTATAAACTCACATTTCTGGAGCCACATGGTCAAAATAGCACTTTATATTCAGTGTGAAATTCTTAAAATGAAACCCAGCTGGCAGATGGGAAGGATGGGGGTGGGGAACGGGGGGAGGGGAATATTGGGTGTGCAAGGGGTTCATGATTTCCCAGAGAGCTTTTTATGCTTTGTGCAGATAAAGAAATATTTTCTGAACATCTATGATACAGCATAAATGAATTTCTTAAACCTGAACTATAAGATGTAACTTATACTATTTCATAAAAGCCATTAAGACAGTTATATAAGCCATTCCAAATTGAGCCTTGCCTGTAAAGATAGTGATTTGCTCATTTAGGGAACTATTTTCAATTCTTACACAAGTGCTAGTTAATAAATTATGTCTTTCAGTGCTTTTAGTAAGTCCTTGGCTTTATAACCGAATTTGTGAGAGAGAGAACAGTGAGTTCAGTTCTCTTCCATGTCCACTGCACGTGCAGCATTTGCACCCATGGGATTGTGCATCTTTATCTCCCCCATTTCCTTTGCTTTCCTCAGGTTGTGTAGGAAGTATCCCATCATGTCAGGACCAGGCAAACCCCCATTCCAGAGTGCAATGCTTTTTGTTATTGATCCAAGCCTTGCAACCTTTGGGTCCTACCAGATATCTTTAAAGGTTTACCAAATCAGGTTGCCCCTTTTAAGATGCCAGGAAGCTGTTTAACCTGAACCAGGTTACCACATACTTAGTGTTTGTGACTTCATATTACATGTCAGAATTCTCACAGCTGTAAGAGATTTCAACATTCCCATATGTTTTATGAAAACCATGTGCTGCATTGAACTTACTAAGAAGAGTGCAGGTTACATATGCTGTATATCTAGATGAGAAGCTGGAATCAAATAGGCAAGAATTTGTTTCTCACATCCCAACTTCTCTAGACCCATATAGCTTTTCTTATTTTCATGTGAATGATTAGTTGTCATAAATCGGCACCAAACATGTAGAAACCCTATTTCAAGGGCACTGAAGTCTAGGTCCCCTTATGCTAAATGTGATAAAGACAAGTATCAGGTAATTCATTCTCTAGAAGTAAATTAGTAGACCCACAGAGATAAATGCCATTTACATGTATCATTTTATATCATTGTATTAGTGAGACTTACCTTCTAGTTAAAAATTAGGGATATACAATTTCACAAAACACTCTGTGAAACTGACCTACATAAAAAAGACTGTAAGTTTGTATCTGGAGTCTTCCTGGATGTGCTAGGTACACATGTGCCCATGATCTGGGGCTGGTTGAAGCTCTGAGTAGATCATCACATCAAGACCCTGTTTTGGGGGGTAATGCTATCTTTCTCTGTCTCCCTCACTTGTAGAAGAAATAAATATATATATTTTTAAAATAGTGGACACAGCTATTATTTGTTAGATATCAGTATTATATGATTTTTATTTTCAAGTGCCATTACAGAATTGGCATTTTACCAGTGGAAAAATCAATGTGATATCTATGAAAAGAAACCAATAATAATTTCAAGGTAAAAATAGGAACTCTTGGCAAACCACTAGGATTGCCTGTTCCCTAGTGAACTATAGGTGTGGAAGATAGTAATCCACCGGACACTGGCTAAGAAAAGCTCAGGGAGATTTTTCTGGTAGGTCTACTTCATAGCTCTTTTTCTGGGTCTAGAAATCAGGAATAAGTTCTACTTAGAAAATATTTTATAAATGCTTATAGAATAATGTAATGTTTAATATTTTAAAGGACTGTATTCAATAACATGGTATCCACAGTAACCACCATATGCTTTCATAGATGTGAATATTTTTATAGGTAACTTCAAGAGTGTAGGCATGAGTGAATATGGGTTTGAGCATTTTAATTTTATTCGTCTGTACTCTACTCTCCTTCACAAAAAGATTCGAGGTGATAGACACTAGTATTGATTCTGACAGTGGACATGTTTTTATCTAACACTCGAAACTTCAAACTGAAGTGGGTGTTAATGACTTCCCCTCTGAGAAGGCTTTTGATTCAAACATGATGAAAAATGTGATTGGAAATTTGGAGCAGAAAAGTTAGAAGCCCACTTATCTGATCTGATCTACACTGGTAGTTTAAGCAAGAATTGGTTAATGTGGGAAGTCATTTGAAAAGAAAATATATGTGAACCCTAAATAACTGCTTTTAACTTAAAGCATACAAATGGTGATAATCTTTTGATACTGGGCCAAGGCCTTTTCTCTTAGTGTGTAGCCACTAATCAGAGTTCTGGGTTATATTTCTTTCATAAAATACAGCCATTACCTATGACTTTCAGCTTCTGTTTCTTTAAAGTAGAACCATAAGTTAAAGTCTCATGGGGAGTGACCCATACCTTTTTCTCCCAATTCTTTATCATTGTCTTATCTAAATCTAATTCAACAGCAGCTTATTTTTAGTAACTTATTATTTATTGAGGTTTTTTTTTTAACACTTTCCATTTAGTTTTCATAGAAATAGAGACTGTCTTTTCAAGTTTGTATTTTGCCCATGTCACATTTACTTAAATTACTTAATGATAACAAGTATGGCCAGCCCACTGCCATGCGTCTTGTGAAGCATCTCAGAACTGAGCAGACATGAGAACGCAGCCTACCAGCTGGGAGCACCCTCTGTGTAGACACTGTCATTCAGTGTGTGAGCATGCATCTTGTAGGCAACAGCTATCATTGCCTCAGACCAGAAAAATGAAGAGTCTCTTAATCCTAGATGATTAAGTGGAGGTTCATCAAGAGCTTTTATTGTAAGTATTATCTTGTCAGAGAAGTCATGATTTTTTTTCTTTTTTTTTTCTACTCAAAAATGGATCATGACTTTTCCCATGACCCAACATATGCAATATTGTTTTGAAACTAAAGATTTGTCCTTCTCTATGACTGCTTTATATTTAACCCATATTTCATTCTCTCTCAGTTACATGGAAAGTGTTGTTACTGCTGTGGCACCTTCTTTTTCATGTCCTTTATTTCTACCTAACTTTATGTAGCTGCTGACTGACTTAAAATATGGAGCTTACCAGGTAAGCTTCATAAGGGCTGGGCCTTGTTAGTGTATGCTCTCCTTCATATCCCGAGGGCCTGAAGCAGTGACTATAGACAGTTAGTGAAAGATGGTTGTTTTCTTGGTACGCTGAATTTAGCCAAGTTTGATGTACAGACTTGGCCCCACCATGATCTGTTGAATATTTATTTTGAGCAAGCCCCACCATGATCTATTGATTATTTATTTTGAGCAAGAAAGAAAGTCGGAAAGGATGAACCATCAGCCCATGGTGCTCCCTGACAAAGCTCCTGGGCTTCGTTTCCAGGTCAGTTCCTGACCTCTTGATTTCTGAATACTTCGTGCTGGTAAATCTTGGACTGAATTATGTTCTTTGATTTTAGCCTTAAAAGATCAGTTCAGACCAAGGTTTCTCAACTTTGGTATTATTGATATTTTGGGCTAGAAAGTTCTTTGTTGGGGAGAGAGGAACGGCCCTGTGCATTGTAGGTTAGCAGCATCTCTGGCTTGTACCCAGCTGATGCCATCCACCCACTCTCCCCCCACCCCACCCCCCATTGTGCCATTCAAAAGTATCTCTGAACTTTGTCAGATGTCTTTGGGGGTGGAAGGAACCATTGCCTCTCCCCTCCCCTGATTAAGAACTAGTGATTTTGACTAGTTGTAAAATGACAGCTAGGACCCAAGGCCCCACAAACAATGCTGTGGTAAATCCAGTCAATGGCTTTTTGAACCTTTATTTCTGGTGTTCTCTTTATGTCTGATTGTAATGTTCTCCAGACATGTCTTTCACAGGCTTTATACTAAGTTCAGCTAGTCCTATGTGGGTTTTTTTGGCTAAAATTCCTCAGGACGGATTACCACTTAGCTTTTCTTTCCTCAGACTGCCTGCAAGTCTCTTTCCAAGCTCATATTTCTCAGTTGCCAGGATATTAGGCTCCTGGCTGTATTGCCAGCAGGGAAAGAAATTCTCTCCCCGTGACTAACAACATGGCACTTTGTTACAAGGCCATTTGTTACCTGTTCCCCTTGCTCAGATGTGTTATTGAGGTGGCTGTCAGTTTTTCCTGCCTCTCCTGCCTATTTATCCCCTAGCCCCCACCAGCTTTCCACGCCTTCCTGTTTTCCTTTCCTCTCAATGTTTCCATGATGGCTCCTTGCTGCAGCCAGAGGACAAACAGCTGACAGGAACATCCCCTGAATATCTCTGCATCTGGACCGGGCCATTGGCACCCTCCATTGGCGGCTGAGCAATGCGTGTCTTGCCATATTTGTCTGTCTCCTGCTTAAGGCTCAAGAATTTGAGTCTGCTCCAACATCTAAATGTTGTCATTGTTAAGACAGCGTGCTGCCATAGTACCACAAGGCCAATATTAAACATGTTTGTTTAAGTTCCATATATTAATATTTTGATTTGTTACTATTCTATTGCTTTCTTATACCCAACAGCTGCAAAATTGGGATAGGAGACATATAGTCCATTATAAAAGCCAAACTGTTTTAAAAATACTTTTGTGTCTTTAACAGTCTTTAACTATTGACTAAATATATTTTCTCTGTAATGTCTTGTTGAGTTGGAATCCCTTGAGTTAAACCAACTGGTAATAGTTTTGTGAAGCACATTAGGGGTACCAATGTTGAATAAGCAGAAGGAATAGTTAGACCCCACAAAGTCAAAGCAGATTGTCTAACCAGGTAGCAATTGATTTAAGTGTATTTTTGGCATGATGCCGCACATGATAGAAAATGCTGGACACGAAGTATGGCCAAATAATAAGATGTTAAAAATATACAATCGATTTTTATGAAAATTCAAAATATGAAATAGGATCAGTAATTATCATTCATGTGTCAGCTAACATCAAGTTACCACAACTGTTTTGTAAAATTCTTTGGGGGATGAAATTCAATGTTCATTCTGAGGCAAATGGTGGATTTGAAAATTACTAGACTTAGGGTCTTCCTCTCATGCAATTTTCCGGAAGCAAATGCTGTAGTGAGAAAATAGTGCCTTATATTTATTTTCTTTCCTCCTTTCCTTCCTTTTTTCTTCCTTCTTCATTCCTTCCTTCTGCCCTCCCTCCCTTCCTTCCTTCTCTCTGTCTCTTCCTCTTCCTTACCTCTCTTCTTCCTTTCTTTCTCCTCTTCTATGAGAGAGACAACAGAAGGAGGCGATAGAAGTATTTTTGACACTCTCACGACACCACAGTTCCTCAGCCAGGTAGGACCACAGACATGCACTACTGTGCCCAGACTATTTAGGTTGGGCAAAGAACTGAACCCAGCCTCCCATATGGCGCCAGCTATCATGCAGCAGCACCCTCCTGCTTGCACCACCACAGCTAAGCCAAACAGTGCTTTCTTTAACACAAAAGTGTAAATTCTCAACATTGGATCTCCTTAGAGCACATCTCCCAATCCTAGTACAAGCATTTAGCAAAGCAAAGGAAGAATATTCTGATAGTGTTGATGTGTTTCGATTACTGAAGCAGACACAATGAGTTTGTTTATTTTCAAATACCCTTTAACCTCATAAAATATGTAATTCATATTTTTAACCTACATACTATGATGCCAGAATATCCACCCACCCTCTCATCTGCCCCTGTCATTTCTAATATGCACAGTTAATGGGCATTTACTTTAAAAACTTAATCAATTTCATGGTGAATGCATCTAGTTGAGCAAGCCATTTAAACAACATTTTACTCGTGTGTAGCAGACCATTTTATAAGTTACGGATAGTTTTACAAGCCTGTGTTTCAGACAAGCTAATTGTTTGTCTCTGATATGTGTTTGGAGCTTTCACTCATTAATTCCCTTTCTTGTCTAGTACATGCTTGACTAGTTCTCATACATATAGGTAGGCCTTCTTAAACAACCATTTTCTATTACCCAGAATAAGTTTTTCATACATAGATTTCTTCCTACTTAACAGTATTTGGTTTCTTGAAATAAAAGTTAAATCATAACTAAGTATTTTTCCAAACACAGAAGGTACAGAATCAGACATAATACCCTGCAAGTGCTTGGTACCAAATAAGAATGCCTTTTTAAAAGAGTAGAATGGAAATGATTGCAGAAAGGAAGGAGAGAAGAGAAGCAAAAAAAGAACCTGATGTGCTCTTAAAGCCTGGCTTCCTGTGTAATTAATGACTATGTTATAGATGTTATTGAAAAGTCTGATGCCTGCACCTGCATGTAAAGACAAGTATCCTGATGCTTCTCTTTTTGCATATGTCAGTGCTTTCCATTCTCTGAGATAAGAATTAAATGCTTTGTTTGGACACAGATTAAAGGAATAGTTGAAAACATAAGTGTCCTATGGGTCTTGTGATTTCTGGAGTGGTTCTTTTTTCCATGATAGGTTGTTTACTTTTCTGTTTGCAAACAATTCATTGCAGCTGCCTGTAGGCCTCTGTGCAATAGAATTTAAACCAATTAGTCCTACAATTTTGAAACTATTCATGAAATCTCATCTCCTACATGAAACCGTGGCCTGATTAATTGGGAGGAGTGGTAACTTCTCTCCAACTCAATTTCCTTCTCATACGAATATTTTAATATGGGATTAAATATAATACTTTTTTTTTTTTGAGAGGTTTTTGCTATAGGGCGCGTGCGCTCGCCAGACAGACAGAAAGCGAGAAATCACCCCCCGGGGGGGATGGCCACGCCACAATCCCTTCTCCTCCATTCTCCTCTCAGGATCCTGGGCATGCGCGCACACGCGCCCGGCGTGAGTTTTAAGCCACCGGGTTCAAGGACGCAAACTGCGGTCGACTACGTGGGAGTCCAGCGACATAGCCATTATGCTAACTGCTGGTCCCAAATATAATACATATTTTGTGACCTTTTTCTTTATAATTCAGCTCTTTAAATATATATTTTATTCAGTGAGCATCCTCTTTGAATCTGGCATGTTACCACTGTGTAGATTAAAGAATACAAAATAATTTTTTCCATTGTCTGTGCCCTGAAGGAACTGAGGACTCATACACATGAAAAAATTAGAGAATAATTATCCGAATCTGGGTTATCCTATAATTGAAAGTGGAGCTCATCACAGACTTGTGGAGATGCTTTATCCCCATTGAGTTGTGCTGTCCTAACCCATTAATTTATTGGATAATTATTTATAATGCCTGTTTTAAGGAGAATACTATAACTTATATAACAAAAAAAAACCTCATTGGTTGCAGGCCTTTGGCCCAGTTTGATCCAGAGGTGTATAATTTAATAACACTTATTTTTCTTGGCTCTCTTCCCTCATGTATCAGCTTCATCCCAAGACTTTATATCTTAGCTTCATTCCATGATGATAGATGGCTGCCAACAGCTCCCAGAGCTATCACCTTCAGTATTCATATTCTGCAGAAATTAACTGAAAATTGAACCTTATTCTGATCACCTTGTGAGCCTTTGGATCCAGTTGGTCCACACATGTATGGGATATTTCAGTTATGTAAACAGATATATCATTTTCATCTTTTTAGGTCAGTTTGAGTTGGGCATTGTGTTCAACCACAGGCCTCCTTAGGAATTCATGATTTGGTGCTACAGTTAGTGGGGTCCAAAATGTGGGCTAGGCTAAGTAGATATAGGGAATAAGTCAGTAAGGAAGATTTTTCTGTCCCTAATTTGTGAGGTTATTCTACTATTCTCTGACTCAAAAATAGATTGTTTAAAATTTTGCTTGTTGTAACTTGGAATGTGTCACTAGCTCTTGTGAATATAGAAACAATCAAAATGTGAGATATACTTAATCCAATTTTTACATTTTTAAGAGCTGTAGCCCTGCCAAGCATGAAAAAATATGAAAAGGATATAGAGCTTCATCTACTTAATCAGCAAAGCTAAAGAGATTGAAGCAAATTATATGTAGGGGGATGAGATACAATAGAATGACATTAAAATGAAATGTTTGTTCAATTTTAGGAAACTAGTAAAGAGAAAAACCAACTAAACCCAAAGCAAACAGAAGGAAGGTTATAATAAAGATTGCGCTGAAAGTACATATAAGGAAAGATGCCCATTGGAGTGGTGCCTTCTCTCTCTCTCTCTCTCATACACACACACACACACATTCCCTCTGGCAATAAAAATTTAAAACAAAAGAGAGGGAAGACATTACTAAAAATAGGAATGAAAGAGGAACTGTTATAACCAACCTTACAGAAATAAAAAGATGATAAAGAAATACCATAAAAATTTTATGCCGACAAATTCCTAAGACATAGACTGTTGAATTAGACTCAAGAAGAAATAGGAAACTGAATAGATCTATAGTAAGGAAATATATTGAATTAGCAATCAGAACACTTTGCACAAGAGCCCAAGACCAGGTTACTGCTGAATTCTACAAGATATTTAAAAGAAATAATACCAGTGCTTCTCTATTCCAAAAAATGGATGAAGAGGGACTATTTCCAGATAAAGACTTTATAAAAAAAAAAAAGAAAGAAAAAAAAACTCAGAGTAATACACCTTGTGAATATAGAAACAAAAATCTTTAGCAAATACTACAAATGAATCCAGCAACATATAAAATAGTGTTATATGTATGATGAGCAACTGGTATTCATCCCAAGAAAGCAATGTTGTGTCAACATATAAGTCAGTTAATGTATTATAATACACCATATTAATAAAATATAAGACAAAAAACATATCTCCATAGATGCAGGAAAAACATTTGACAGCATCAATTCAGAAATTTCACTCATAGATGTATACCCAAGGGGGAAAAAGTATGTTCACACAAAACTTGTACACTAATATTCACAGCATCATAACTCATAATAGCTAAAAAGTGGAGTGGGCACAAATGTCCATCAGCTAGTGAATGGATGAACAAAATGGGAACTACCCATATGATGGAATATTACTCAGCTATAAAAGAGAATTAAGTACTGATTCATATTACAATATGGGTGAACCTTGAAAACATTATGCTCAGAAGCCTTCTATATGAAATGTCCAAAACAGGCAAGTCCGTAGATAAAGAAAGTTGATTAGTGGTTGCCAAGGGCTAGAGGGAAGAAGGATTGGGAACTTTCTGCAGATGATTAAGGAGATTCTTTTTAGATGATAAAAATGTTTTAGAATTAGATGGTGATGTTGGCAGCATGACCTCTTGGGTATACCGAAAACAACTGAGTTGTACACTTCAAGAAGGTGGATTTTAGACCCGCCTCAGTGGCATGAGCAGTGGCATATTGATCTGCACTGCTGGAAGCCCATGACTGACCCTGGGTTTAGTCTGCATGTTGACTTGAAACATGGCAGGCACACACACAGCCAAAATCGTAGGAGAAGGGGATCTGGGCATGGCAAGACCCTGTTGTTATTACCTGTCCGTCTGTTGTCTGTCTGTCTGTCTCTCTCTCTCTCTCTTGCTCTCTCTCTCTCTCTCTCTCAAGAAATGGAATAGGGGCCAGTAAGTGGCATAGTGTTGTAGGCTCTAGACCCCATGGCTGACCATGGTTCAAGTCCCAGACCCAGCGGCTTGAAACTCACACTAGGTGCATGTGCATGGATGCTCAAACTCCTGAAAGGAGAATGAAGGAGAAGGGATTGTGGTGTGGCCATCCTCTCTGGAGAGGGGTAATTTCTCACTTTCTCTGTCTCTGTATCTCTGGCGAGCACACATGCCCTACAGTAAAAATCTCTCAAAAAATAAATAATATAACCGTTCTCCAAAAAAGTGACATTTATAATTTGCAAATTATATATCAATTAAAAAATGAAATGAAAGATTTCAAATGCACACTAAAGAAGTAAAAAATCTAACCAAGTATTGGAGGAAATTACCTAGAATCTTAGAGAGAAGTGACCACTTCTGTGAGTAGACAGTGAAGTAGGAAATAACATGAATTCAGTAGTAAACAATTTCCTTTGAATGCTACGAGATTCTTGTTATACTAGCTATTTTTTTCTTTATCTTTTTTTCTATGAGTAAGAGACTCAGAGATAGAGAAACAGAAAGAAGCACCCTCAATAGGGTCTGGACATTGCAGTCCACTCCCAGCTACATCCAAGCCTATTTCATGGACATGCACATGCCTGACATACTTAGAGAGGTCTAGGGACTTGAACTGAGAACTACCCATGTGGGATTGCCTTGCAGAGCATTATGTTTTACCACTTTGCCACCACTTGTTGGGACCAGCAGATGGCATAATGGTTATGTCACTGGACTCCCACATAGTCCACTAGGGTTCGAGTCCCAGACCTGGAGGCTTAAACTCACACCGAGCACATGTGTATGCGTACCCAAGATTCCAAGAGGAGAACAGAGGTGAAGAGATTATGGCATGGCCATCCCACGGCGGGAGGGGGATTTCTCGCTTTTTGTCTCTTTCTGTTTTTCCCATAAGCGCTCACGCCCTATAGCAAAAACCTCTCTTCAAGAAAAAGGGGGTGGGGGGAGAGTTACTTGTCAATGAATATCACGAAATTTTGGTTGAAAATCAACCCAACTTCAGTGTCTTGAGAATATAATGATAACCCATTTAATTTGGACTAGAAAATGTTTCTCTAATGAAGTCTTTTTAACTCTGGAAGGTTTAACATTAATATAAAAATGATAAAATAATCTAACCTTCAGTTAAAGATATATATTGTACATAGCCCTTTGTATTCCTGGATCCTGGATCTACGGATTCAACCAACTGTGGATCAAAAATATGGAACAACAACAACAAAAAAGCAATGCCTACAACAATGAAAAACACAAATTAGAATCAATGAGTGGCAGGGTAGTTCAACAGCTGGATTTCACATGGCAGGCTGTGTGGTTCAAGTCCTGGACTTGGCGATTTGAAAAGACACCAGTCACATCTGCAAGTGTGCCTGAGATCCCAAAAGGATGGAGAAGTGGAGAAGAAGGGATTGCAGCATGACCATGACTTGGAGGTGGTTCCCCCCCCACAACCCTGTTTCTGTCTCTGCCTCCCTCTGGTAAGCACACACACCCTTTGGCAGATTAATTTTTTTTTAATTTTAGCATTCGTAATTTATAATTCCACTTATAAATGTAATAGATTCAGTTTTCTTTTTAAGAATTTAGACCATCTAACAATCAAAACATCCTCAAATACAGAATTTTTAAAAATGTCTTTCATAGAATTTATAAGTTAAATGATTTCCAAGTTCTGGTCCATTCTAATACAAGTTCTCCTGTCTTTCCACTTAAGAGGCTAATTCTAACATCACTTATACATTTTTTTTTTTTTTTGGAGAGGTTTTCTACGCTATACGGCACGTGCGCTCGCCAGACAGAGAGAGACATAGAGACAGAAAGCGAGAAATCACCCCCCAGGGGGGATGGTCACGCCGCAATCCCTTCTCCTCCATTCTCCTCTCGGGATCTTGGGCACACACGCACACGCGCCTGGCGTGAGTTTTAAGCCACCAGGTCCGGGACGCGAACTGCGGTCGACTACGTGGGAGTCCAGCGACATAGCCATTACACTAACTGCTGGTTCCCTCACTTATACATTTTAAATCAGAATCATGAATATATAAATTTTAGCAGTTACATTAGATATTATATGTAGTCTAAGTGTGGTTTAAAATATGTGGAGGGGCCAGCAAGTGGCATAGTGGTGAAGGCACTGGACTCCCGCATAGTTAACCGCAGTTCTTAGTCCCAGACCCAGCAGCTCAAAACTCAGTGCTGGGCATGTGTGCATGTGTGCCCAAAACCTGAGAGGAGAATGGAGAAGGGACTGCAGCATGGCCATCCCCCATTGGTGTGTGATTTCTCACTTTCTGTCTCTCTGTCTCTTTGTCTCTCCAGTAAATGTATCCATCCTATAACAAAAATATCTTTTACATTTTTTAATAATTATTTATTTTATTTTATTCATTTGTTTATTTATTTTTTTCAGTTTGACCAGAGAGAGACAGAGGGTGAGAATGAGAGAAAGAGGAGGTGAGAAAGCAAGCCACCAGGTCCAGGACTCGAACCCTAGTCAGCCATGTGGGAGTGTCCAACACCTTGACCACCATGCCACCCGCTGGTCCCTACATTTTTTTTTTTAATGAAATACATTAAAAATATGAAGATGGTGCAGGAGAGTGGCTGATCTACACAGGAAGGCTCCAGGTTTGTGTCCAGAGACTTCCCTAAATGTGCCAGGTGTGCCAAAGCTCATGATCCAGAGCTTGCTGAAGCTGTGGTCATTTGTGGCATGAAAAACCCTGTTGGGGGGAGCCAGCAGTTAGCGTAATGGCTATGTCACTGGACTCCCACGTAGTCGACCGCGGTTCGTGACTTGGACCCGGTGGCTTAAAACTCATGCTGGGCACGTGTGCATGCGTGCCCAGGATCCCAAGAGGAGAATGGAGGAGAAGGGATTGCGGCGTGACCATGCCCCCTGGGGGGTGATTTCTCGCTTTCTGTCTCTATGTCTCTCTCTCTCTGGCAAGCTCATGCGCCCTATACTGAAAATCTCTCCAAAAAAAATAATAATAATAATAAAAAAAAAAAACCTGTTGGAGTGCCTAATTCTGTCTTTCCTGTCTCTCTTCCTCATACATGAAAGAAATAAATAAGCTTTAAAAAATAAGTTATATGGGGAGATATGTGTAAGTTATATAGGCAAGTACTACAACATTTTATGTAAGATATTTTAGTATGAGGGTATTCGGAGGGACAACTGCATACAGGTCGGTGTGGTAGATTCTCTTTGTGATTCTAATTTAAAATGTGTAAATGGTATGAGAATTAGCCTATTAAGAGGTAAGAGAGGAAAATTTAGTATTAAAATATACCAAAACTTGTGAGCCATTGAATTGATAAATTTAACAGAACAATTTTTTTGGAGGGGGAGAGTTTTTTTTTTTTTAATATATAGGGCATGTGTGCTTGCTAGAGAGAGAGAGAGAAAGAGATGCAGAAAGTGAGAAATCACCCCCTAGGGGGGAATGGCCATACTGCACTCCCTTCTCTTCCCGTCTCCTCTCGGGATCTTGGGCATGCACACACACATACCTGGCGTGAATTTTAAGCTGCCAGGACCATGACCGACTACATGGGACTCAGCGACAAAACCGTTATGCAATCTCTTGGCCCCTTGGAAAACATTTTTAAGAATTCTGTACTTGAGGATGTTTTGATTCTTAGACATTCTAAAATTCTTAAAAAGGAATTTGCATTTCAATATATTACATTTATGAATGGAATTATTTAGATGTTTAAGAGCAGTTAAATAAACTTCATTTGTAAATGGACCTAAAGAGTATTTTGTTTTGTTTTGTTTTCGGAGAGATTTTTGCTGTAGGGCACATGCACTCGCCAGAAAGACAGCGAGAGACAGAGAGACAGAAAGCGAGGAATCAGCCTACAGGGGAAATGGCCACGCCACAATCCCTTCTCCTCCATTCTCTTCTTGGGAACTTGGGCATGCACGCACACGTGCCTGGCGTAAGTTTAAGCCACCGGGTTTGGGACTCGAACTGCGGTCAACTACATGGGAGTCCAGTGACATAGCCGTTATGCCATCTGCTGATCCCCTTAAAGAGTATTCTAAGGCACCCTGGATGAAATTGTAAAACTTAAGATATTTGGGACCAGCAGATAGAGTCCTAGGGGGCAATGGCCATGCTGCAGTCTGTTCTCCTCCGTTCTCCTCTCGGGATTTTGGACGGCAATGTACACATGCCCTGCATGACTTTCCAGCCACCGGTCTAGAACTCAAACCATGGTTGGCTACTTGGGAGTCCAGCGCCTTGACCACTATGCCACCTGCTGGTCCCCATGGGTATCTTTCAGTAGTCTCTGAAGACAGAAAGCATCCATACTTAATTGTGCCTCTCACAGTGATTATCTATCTGATAAGCAAGGTTTTTGGTTAGGAGAATAAAACAGGCTCCCCAGGCATACCAAAATCAGCGAATAGATCTATCTGCTCCTTACTTCTAAGATAGCATATTAAACAAAAGCAAAAAAAAACTTTTCAGATCCTAGGTCCTGAGGTAATTTTGTTTGGCTATTCTGGGACATGCTAAGTTCTCCTGTGCAATAAAAACTTGGTATCTATATAATTATTGTCACAATGTGACATTCGCTACACATCATAGGTTACTGACAGGGGAAGATTTACATGGGTAAGGCTCAGTCACAAGTAATAACCTGCAGTCATTTGTCCGGTTTTTAATTATTTCAAGGTTAGATAGGCCACTCTGAACTTTAGTTTCCTTAAGAAAGAAGCCTTCTTGGGGCTGGCAGGTGGCATGTTGGTTGAGGCACTGGATTCCCACATGGCAGACCACAGTTCAAGTCCCAGACCTGGCAGCTTGCTTTCTCACTTTCTCTCTCTCTCTCTCTCGCTCTCTCGCTCTCTTGCTCTCTCTCTGGTCAACTTCAAAAAAATAAAATAATGACAACTAAGAAAATTAGACTAATTCTTTAAAAAAGAAAGAAAGGTGCCTTCTTATGAGAACTGTACATTTTTATTGCACTCGACCTCTCTAAATCAATCATCCATCCTAAATGTGCACTCCCAAAGTGATATGATATTGGTCAACATCACTTTGTCATTTTCTAGTCCTTATTAATACGGAGTAAAAAAGAAATAATATCCATTCTATGTTGTCATATCTTTAGGACTGTGGCAAATTGATTTTATTTGTATTATTTCTGCCTTTAGTGACATATTTAGTACCTTTCTAAGGATTCCAAAAATTCTGCAGTCAGAACAATGGAAAGGGGAACAGCTGGTACTGCTCTCTAGACTAACCTTTCTTTGAACAAGCTGCCAAGAATGCACTCTGAAGAATCTTAATGATGCCCTGCCACTTTATCTCCAGACCCTGTCCTGGAGCCATGGTGTGGGCAAAGCTCTCTCTGACTTTGGTGAAGGTTACCAAGCTAAGCCTGCTCTATGAGCTTCTGTAATTAGGGCAGCAAAGCTGGGAGGACCCCTTTGAAATACACATACAGATATGTTCACTCAGGGGTGTGCTAGTAAGTGTTCAACAACCAACAATCTAGTACCAAAAAAAGTCCTGACTTCCTGCACTTGCAGATTTCTGGGTGCGAGTGCTCCAGACATGGCAAATTTTGTTGTACAATTGTACATTCTTGTACCTGGAGTCAAAAAGAGAATGTATACAATCGACTACTGCTAGCCCCATGTCAGCGGGGCCCAAGCGTTTCACCAGGAAACATTTTAATACACATGGGTTCCCCCAGTGCAACTCGAAACTGCAATAGGTGTATCTGTTCTCATGATTAAAGTGAGGAGTTCTGATGCTGATGAGGAAAATCCTGCTCTTATTAGCCAGAGAAAAGGCACTATAGATTGCACAATCCAGTCAGGCTCCCTTAGCATCCTATTCATTGGAGCCCACTCCAAACTTCAACCAAAGGATTTAAAACCAATATGAACCTGTCTCAAAAGCCATTATTTTACATGGTTCTTAGAAAAATACAAGCTGTGCAATGGGCACTGTGTATTTAAACGTACAAGAAAGAAATAAGGATGCCACTGGGCTCAAGATAGTTAAGCCAGTCATGTTCTCTTGTGTCATCCTCCAGCTTGTCCTCCTCTCTGTCGAAGCCCACACTTGCAGTTCTTTTTCCTGGCCTTCTCTGTTTTGTGTGAGATCGTCACTCAGTCATATGTATTAGCTACTGACCTGTCACTGTGGGTCTGAGGGAGCTGAAGTTGTCCACCCGGATTCCTTCATGAGAACTGATTCCTTTCCAGAGATGAAGAAAGACTGTACCTTTCTTTGTTTCTTTTTTTATATATATGATCAGTTATTTAATTAGGTTCTTGGCAAAAAAAATCTAGAACACCAATTTGTGAGGATAGACTCCATTTGTAAGGGCAAACACGGATCGCAGGTAGTCCTGGAGCTGAGGAACAGCTTTGATTTTTGGTAAAATTTGCGAGTCCACAGCTTTCTGATCAATCTTGTGCTGCTCTGAAATCTCCTATTTCTCCTTCTCTGTGTTGAAGATCTCACCTTCCTGGTGTCTGGGCTTCCGCAGTTTCTTTTTCTTGAAGTAAGCATCAGTGAGGTGCTTTGGGATTTTTACTTTGCTAATATCAGTTTTCGTGGAGGTGGCAATGACAAATTTCTGGTGTGTTCTACGCAGTGGAACTCGATTGAGAACCAGCGGTCCAGTTACAAGTAGCAAGCCACGGCTCAGCTGCTTCAGGAAAATCACTCTCTTGCCTCTGTGGCGTCCAGTGAGGATGATCAGAATGGTCCCAGGAGTGATGCTAACTCGCAGCTTTCTCACATGCTGACTGAGGGTTTTTTGCCGTGGCTCAACAGCTTTCAAGGCACATCTTCAGTAGGATAATACCTAGGCATTTTGCACAGTTTGACCACCGGGTACCACCATTCTTGTCTCCACCAACCGGTTTTGTGACAGTCGCAAGAACCTTCTTCTTTTTCTTTTCGATCCTGGATTTAGTGGCAGAGTATTTCCTCTTGCACATGGCCTTCCTGGTATACATGGCAGACCGGGAGTATCTGCTGATGCCACAGACTAGGACAGGATTTCGGCTGCAATGGGGCTTCCCCTTCTTGGGCTTTTTAGCCTTGGGGTCACCCTTTTTAACCTTGCCACTGACATCAGCCTTCTTGACTTCAGGTTTCTTCTCCTTAGTATCCTGCTTTGCAGCTTTATCGCCTGCCATCGTGTATAGTGGGAAAGAAAGACTGTGCCTTTATTTCTAAAGGGTTTTTTTTTTGCCAGTCCTCTGTGAAGATACTTCTTATTCAAACAGAGTTCCATGACTAAAGAACTATCCTAAATAGTCATATCCCCCTTTACTTGAATCGTTTGCCTTTCTTCCAGTTGAAGTGTAGTCAGAGTGCTATAAATGAGAAGGAAAGCCTTCAGTAAACGATGCAGCATTAAATAGTTTTTTGTGGTCACTCAGACGCCTGGGGAGAACATAATTATAATTCTATAATTCAACTTGTAAGGACAGTGTTCTTGTCACTCCAGGCTATTGTTTCACTTAATTTTGCTTTACAATGTTCTGTTCTGATCAGTGGGACTGTGTACCTCAGCAGACGGTGCGCCAGCACAGGTGGCTGGCTCATTAGAGCACGTATATGCCGCCTTTGCATGTTCCTCGCAGACTGGACTCCGGCCCAGTTTCTGTGGGCCATTAGTGGCATGTCAGACTTCAGTGCTGGAAGCCACACAGCAGCCATGGTTTGAGTCCCTGGCCACTTTGTGTAAAAGCACACCAAGTACATGCTTGTCCAAGATCCTAGTGGGCTAGGGGACTGGAAGAAGGGGATCAATCATAGTGTGACCGAGTCATGTAGAGGGTGTTCCTCTCTCTTTCTCTTTGGAGGATACACACTGTCATGAATTAGAAAAGTGAGAGAAAGGGCCAGCAGGTGGCGCAGACGTTAAGGTGGCTGGATCCCACATGGCCAGTCTTGCAGTTCAAGCCACAGACCTGGAGACCTGAAAAAAACACCAGGCGTGTGTATGTGCGCATGCCCAAAATCCTGAGAGAAGAATGGAGGAGAAAGGACTGCGGTTTGGTCATCCCCCCATAGGGAGTGATTTCTCACTTTCCCTCTATCCCTCTCTCTCTCTCTCTCTCTCTCTGGCAAACACATACACCCTGTAGCAAAAACTAAAAAAAAAATTAAAAATTTAAAAATAGAAATGGTGATAGAGTGAACATGTATATAGAAAATCACCTTTCAAAAAGAAAAATTTAGAAAATTTCATAGACTGACCTTGACTCCAATGAAATCCACCATAATCACCAATAAATTTAACGTCAGTTATAATTTGCTGGTGTTTTGTTTTGTTTTGTTTTGTTTTGTTTTGTTTTCACAGAGAGAACACATGTCTTGTGTGTAAATGGGAGCCCAGGACATGTAGGCAGAGCATATATCCAGCTTCTCTGTCCAGTGATAATTGTGTAGAAAAAAATAAGCTAATGGCCCTGACATTTCTCATGGGCTAGAGCAGCAATTTTCATAGGGTTGGGGCTGCCCCAGATGAGGTTCTGGACAAGGGTATGGGTTGGGACATTTTTAGTTTTAGCAATAACTGGTTGGTGCTAACAGTATCTAGTGTGCTAGCACAAGAGGGACGTGTACAGCGTAGCCCCACACTGCAAATGACTAACACACTGGGCTCTCGTTAGTGTCTTGCACACATTCATGAGAGTCAAAGCTCTGTTTACAAACATGTGAGCTTAAAACCTAACTCTATTTCACATAAAAACATGAGCTAAACCGTTTCTGAACTGTTCTTATTCCTCTGCTCTCCAGAGTATACAAAGAAAAACTAGGTCAACTCTGGGCACACAGTACTTACATGGTTTATAACAAAAACAGGAAAATAAGCAATTTATCATTATAAATGATGTTTGTGAGTTTTGAGAAAGGGAAGACCTAAGCCATGCACCGGAGTACACACCTGTATTTCTAGCTACTCAAGAGGTTGAAGCAGGAACATCGTGAGTTTGACTCTAGCCTGGGCAACATAGGGAGACCATTCTGTTAAAAACAAACAAAAAATTATCATTATTATTGCAGTTGAAAAGGTATGTGATTTACAGAAATTTAGTCACATCAGCTTGGCAAGAATCGAATATAAAATTTCCAAAGCTGAAGTGAAGGAAAGACAGGGAAATCAGTGAACATCATTACAACCCCATTAGAGATCTTGTAACTAAGAAAGGATTATTTTATGATTATTTTACTCCACAAGAAGACATAAGGGCCAATGAGTAGGCCATCTATGCTATGTAACATCTCTCAGGTTTAACAGCTGCTGCACACATTCGCAGCAATGAGATGGTGCCGATTTGTCTCTGTTATGTTAGGGCTTGACAGTACATGCGATGTGCCAATAGTGGAATGCAGCAAAGCAAATCACCACACAGTGGCATGAGTGAGGAAGGGCCTCGATGGCATAGCTGAAATAAGCGGGCTTCTCGTGGCAGCTTTGTTTTCCTATCTCTAAGTGGACACACGGCTACTAACAAATGCCCACTCTCCATGGCTATCCCGAAAATAGCTGAATGACCACAGGTCGCCAGGCAGCTGTATTCTGATGTCACTCTCCCAAGTGCTGTCTCTAGAAGCCAATGTGAAACAATCATGAGCTCCTTTTTCTAGCAGATTCCTGTTAACCGTAGCATTTAAGCAACGAATAAAGTCTTCTAAAGACTTTGGTTCATTTTCTCTTATGTCATTTTTTGAAATGTTTTTCTTTATCAGAAAATGACCTTTAAAAATATATGTCTGTCTTAACAAATAGATCGTTGTATCAGGCATTTTTTTTCTTTAACCTTTAAAACAATATCGTATGTAAGCATGTGATGTATGTTGGCCAATGCACTCATTAAAATTCTACATCACCATCTATACACAAGGACTAAAAGGCAATGGTAGACAAGTCAAATTGTGACCATGAGTCCTTGTTATCTTATGTAAGTACAGAGAAAGAAAAATTTAACATTCATGTTAATATAAGGAAAAAAATTAATATTTTATCTTAAAAAGTCAAGATTAAAGCATTATATCTTCATCTTCCCCTTTCTTACAGTGTAGTCTTTGCATTTAGAAACCTGAAGTTCTCCATAATAAAAAAACTGTGTTTTGATGGCAAAAGTCACTCACTGTACTTGAATAAATGCGGGATGCCGAAGTGTTTCAACATTGATATTATAAATGTAGAGTTGTGTGCACGCCTTTCGAGAGCAGTGGAGTGAATATGGCAGGGTTAGATACCTGCTTAGGTTACAGATCTGAAAATCTCAAGTTACTCAGCCATAATTGTCAGCTTAACACCACTAGGCTTTTTTATCTGGTGACCACCCTATAATCACAGCTTCCATTTCCTTCTCATGTTTAATTTTCATCAGGAACAACTTCTGAAACATATCTACCATCAGACATCTTTATTATCTTCCAAGCCTACATGATAGGCTATACTTTCAGTTGCCTAGAAACCAATTTAATGGGTAGCTAAACCTAACTTTTTTGTGTGTGTCTGGTCGCTATTGCAAAATATCACAAATTTGTAATATGTTTTGTGATTACTTTAACCTAACATTATTTTCAAATTAGCTGTAAACATGCTGCCAAGATCAATTCTGTATAATTTTTAAATGAACTGCTTGGAGGAAGTATTGTTAGTGAAATACACTTACTGTCTTAGTGTGTTTTCTTCTTTTAATATTATTTAATATTTTGCAACTAGCCCTTTTTCCATTTATGAACAAAACTGAAAATGCCATCCTGTTTGGGGTCATGAATGTGGCAATGGTACAGGCTCCATCATGAATCAGATTCTGAATATTGCATGCTGTTCTTCATTTGGTGGGAAGCATTACTGGTCAAATACCAGGTCGAATTATAAGCATAGCAGTCACAAATTCTATACTCAGTGATACAGTCTGAAGCCTCATTTTGTTAGAAGACAAGAGACATCTCTGATTTTAAATTCTTTGGAGCAGTCACTCTGTCTTCCTAGTAGTGGACATAGCCATTATTCCCTACCTGTCCCTCCTGCCAACTCTTCTTCTCCCCCTGCTGGATGACTGGCAGCTCATCTATCCATGGGTCGGGGTTGGTCCAAGATACTAATATCACAAAAGCAATTTCAAATTTTCTGAATATGGAGCCAGCAGGTGGCATGGTGGTTAAACCAGTGGACTCCCACATGGCTAAATGCAGTTCAAGTCTCGGAACTGGTGACTTACTTTCTCACTTTCACTTTCTCTCTCTGGTCAAATCGAAAAAAAATAATAACAAATAAAATTAAATAAATTGAAAAAAATTATCTGCATATAAATTGTTTTCAGTGCCCTAAAAAAAAAAAACGGAATTTGTGTTTTCAGTGAGTGAAAATCTTATTAATATAATTAGTAAAACTCCTTGGATAAAAAATATTCAGACATTGTGTACCCATTTTCTTATCCATAAATGAGATTTTCATTCTTTTCAGCATTAGAGTTAATGAGTACCCTTCAATTCTCAAAAGTTTCTTTTTTTTAATTAGTATTTATTTTGAATTATCAGACATCTATAGGAAGACATTTTGGACACACTTGAATCACAAAATGTTCGCATATTTCAGACTCTTAAATGAGTATAAAAACTTAGTATTTCTTGAATCTTCTTGCCTATATGAAAAACTATACATGCTTATTAGTACCAGTTATGACGAAATATCTCTGCTGCTAACAAGAGTCTGGTACTTGTGGTGATACAGGTCAAGTGAAAACACATTTGGGAATTGCATAAAGTTGAGACACTTTTTTTCCAGGTCAAGTGTTGACTAAGATAAGACATTAGAATTGTCCATAGTGGGGCCAGCAGGTGGTATGGTGGTTAAGGTGCTGGACTCCCACATAGCTGACCGTGGTTCAAGTCCCAGGCCTGGTGGCTTGAAATTCACACCAGGTACATTTGTATGAATGCCCCAAATCCTGAGAAGAGAATGGAGAAGGGATTACAATGTAGCCATCCCCCATGTAGGGTGATTTCTCACTTTCCCTCTGTCTGTCTTTTTCTGGCAAGTACCTGAGCCCTGTAGCAAAAACCTTAAAAAAAAAAAAAAAAAGAGGGGGAGAGAGAGCGAATTGTTCATGGCACATGGGATTTAATGAGATTTGTTGACCTAGAATATCTTTGACCAATATGTCTTCTGATGTTGATCCCAACTGTATTTTATGTTATGTAAAATCTTGCTGGGTGATAAATATAATAATGTCCTATTCTTGTGTGATGTCATGTATGTGATTAAACAACTACATTATCTTTGTACTTTATCATACCCTTTGAAAGAAGATCATCAGATTCTATTTCACCAGTTCAGTCTCATGTACTTTACCTTCTGTTGTGGTCCAATCTTCCCGTTTACATTCTGGACCATAACATTCAACTCCAGACTTGTCCCTACCATTAAGTTGGCCATTTTCTTAGTTGTTATTAGTTGTTAGTTGAACTCTTATTTCTGTGTGTCTGTATTTATTTTCCTGGTATATCACTCCCTGCACAACTTCTTGGAGAACTGGTCTGGAGTTGCTAAATTATTTCAGGTTTTGTTTATCCAAGAAGGTTTTGTCTTTTCTTCCCATATGAAGGATAATCTTGCCAGGTATAATATTCTAGGTTGAAATGGTTTTTCCCATAGCACTTTGAATATATTTTCTCATTCCTTCCTCACTTGCATTGTTTCCAATAAGAGGTCTGCTCTTAGCTTGATGGGATATCCTTTGTACGTAACTTGACATTTCTCTTTTGCCAATCTTAGTATCTTGTCTTTGTCTGTGGTTTTGGTCAATCTGGCTATAATGTGTCTTGGAGAAGATCTTCTTGGGCTGATTCTATTTGGGGTCCTTTGTATTTCTTGGGACTGGATCTTTGAATGCCTCTCTAGGTTTGGAAAGTTTTTTTCCAGGATTTTATGGAAGAGATTATCAATGCCCTTATGAGTCTCTTCACCTTCTGAGATACCAGTTATCCGAATGTTTGGACATTAATGTTATCTAGTGTTTCTCATATATTATTCTCATTTTTTGGGCTATTTTCTCAGTCTTCTTGGTGGATTTTTCTAGGCCAGTGATTATGTCTACTACATCTGAGATTCAGTCCTCTGTATGATCTAGTCTACTTTTAATACTTTCAGAGGGAGGTTTTGATTTCTGTATTACAGCCTTCATCTCTAACAGCTCCATTTGATTCTTTTTTTTATGGTGTGTATTTCCTTTTTCAGATCATGCAAGAACTTCCTCACCTCCTGGAAATCATCAGCTCTTTTCTCCTGTGTCTTCTTATGACTTTTGACTAAAACATTCTTGATTTTCTTCTATGCTTTGTTTTCCAGATTTAAGGATTTTTGTCTTGTCTTGAGTTGCCAATAGGTTCATCCACCTACTATTTGAATAGAACCCTAACCTGTTTCCTGGCTTTAAGTTTTAAGCAAAAATATTTTAGCATTTTTAAAAATTTTTATTTATTAAAGCTAAAACTGCTTTTCTTGAAATTATAAAATATATTTAAAGAATACCTATTTAATGACCATAGTAAGCTATATAGCATCAGCTGGGTGCTACTTTATAGTATATTCATTCTACTCAGAGCTTCATCCCTAAAGTCAGACATGTATTCACAGATATGTATATATCAGCTGAACTTGCTATTACAAGTAGTTAGATGAATTAAAATATTTTGTGGGGAACCAGCAGTTAGCGTAATGGCTATGTCGCTGGACTCCCACGTAGTCGACCGCGGTTCACGTCCCAGACCCGGTGGCTTAAAACTCACGCCGGGCGCGTGTGCGTGCGTGCCCAAGATCCCGAGAGGAGAATGGAGGAGAAGGGATTGCGGCGTGACCATCCCCCCTGGGGGGTGATTTCTCGCTTTCTGTCTCTATGTCTCTCTCTGTCTGTCTGGCGAGCGCACGCGCCCTACAGTGAAAATCTCTCCAAAAAAAAAAAAAAAATTTTGTGAATCAGTAAAATGGGGGGGAAGGAATGTAGACACCAGAGACAGGTGGGAGGAAGGTGGGAAATGGCAGAAGGTGAGAAATATATGATGAGAAATAGAAAATTATTTGTCGATGATAACATGGATGATTAAGCCACTATGCAGTATTCTGGATGGGAAAGCACATTTTATGCTGTGATACTGCTCAGCGAATGAATGTAAAATAAATTAATATTTAAAAAAAGAAAAAAGAAAGGTCATCAGTACTTCTGTAAGTCTTAACAGTTCGATATTTATTCAGTAAGGAGTTGGTAATGGGTTCATCGGTATCCTAGCCAATACAGTACAAGTGATTTGTGACTGGTTATTAACTGAACAGGTTTTTAAGAGAGCAGACATACCACCCCACCCTGCTGTAAAGTCTTGATTTTTCTCTCCCAGGAAATTCAAGACTAGGAGAAACTTGGGAGACTTTAAGTGTGTTAATTTATGTCAATTTGTATATGCATACACATATATTCCGTTTCTGTCTGATTTCCTAGAAAACCCAGATCTTATAAAGACATACTAGAAATTTAAGAGAGAAAGAAAGATTATTTAATTTAGATTGTTGTAGTTGTTGTGTTATGTCCTTAATGGTCAAAATAATTAAGTCCTGAGGAGTTGATACAGTACATTGTAGATTGCACCAGTACAAATAAGTCAGCAACTGAGATAGTAAAATCTGGGCTAGAGTTATTTTGGCTAAATTGATTCTTTTCGGTGTCCACAGTATATTTAGCCCTGTGCTATAGAGCATATAATCCTTTCTGAGACTTCACGAGACCTCCCATATTGTGAAGTGTGTGGGTAGAATGGTGGCTATGAGCCAGTCCTTCACACCTAAAGAAGACACCCCAGGTCACAACGTATATCTCATGTTCTGACAACAGATGTGGATGAGATTCTAGAGTCTTTGGCAGCATAATACCTATAAATTCTCCTTGAAATCACCCCACTTCGTCACTCAAAATTTTGGTTGGTATGAGAAAAGTTTTGATAGAATTAATAACATATTTATCTTTATTTTTTTCTCCTTAAGATCAAAAAATATTTTGAACTTGAACCACTTGCTCGTGGGAAGCGCTGGATTCTGCAGCCCTGCTCGCTGGATGACATGGACGCACTGAAAGACAGCTTCTCACAGCTGATAAATTTGTTAGAAGAAAAAGACCATGAAGCTATAAGAATGTGAAATCTGGCCAAGAAATTGGGTTCCCCAAAGGCCTTGAACCTATCATGTTAGTTTCTCATTTTAATTTTATTTTGCTATCAAGACTATAAGGCATCAGTATCTATTTTCTCTAGTTATTTCAGACTCACATCTCTGTATTAAAATGAATATTCTGCACATCAGGTGAATTATCATCGGCATTAACGTCAAGTACACACTACTGAGAGAGAATGTATTCTCTGTTTACCACTAATTACCTTCACCGCATGTCTCTTCCTTCTGTTGTTCTAAGCATCTTTTCTATACTCTGTGCTAAATTGGATGGAATTCATGGCTCACAAAAATCAAATCCTTTATGAAGAACTCAAAAAGACTCACAATACCTGACTAATTTTCCTGAGTTTGAGATATATTGGGATATATATCCCAATCACTTTCAAGATCTTTAGGATTTTTATTTTAGTGGACTTTTTTCCAGTGTTTTTTTTTTTGGGTTTTTTTTTTTTTTTTTTTTTTTTTTTTTTTTATGCTGACTTTGCAGACTATGAGAGAAAAATTAGTAAAAACTTCAGTTAATCACCTTATCGGAAATAAGTATGGTAGGAATATTTTACCATATTAAGATTAGCTTTGAAGAACCTTTAAGGCAAAACATATAAAGCTTCCCTGATTACACTGGAAAAGTCTTACCCCTGCCTTGTTTTAAGATCAAATATATTTTATTTTTTGCGAGGAGTTAGAAGAAAGTTAGGCACAGTGCATGCATTCCTGATTACATTTGATCAAGTCTTCAAATATATTTTTAATGGAAAAATTAGCCTACATCAAGTCAAGCTGCAACATGATATAAGTACCTTTTTCTAAATATCTGAGATGTTTGGTTGAAATAGAGAAAATAATTTTTAAAATAAATGATAAAAAAATTTTTGAAGCAACCTAACTTTAAAAACTTTATCAAGTATAGTTTATACTGGTTACCATGTAAGCTGGCGTGGAGGTGACAAAGATGTCAAAGACAGTGTATTGGTTATTCATTCATTAAGTGTTACTGTCGTCTAATGGAGTCTGTTAGTACCTCCATCTAGTAGTTAAAGGTCTATCAGTATTTCTATTATGAACCTCTATTTTCAGGGGTTTCAATGTGCCCTTAAAAATGTGCTGGTGCTTCAGCAAACAATTTTAGGGCTTATATTCAGTCTTTGGAACTAGTTTTGTTTGTTTGTTTGTTTGTTTTTTCATTTAATTTAAATGATAAAATTGCATGAGATAAATGTACAGTTTTACCAAGGTTCAGCACATTTGATCTTTTCTAAATCAGGACTACTCTATGAATATTAGGATCATAGGTGAAATATTCTTTGGCACATTTTATAGATTTTTTGATCTTTTAAATTATAAGTAACAAAATGATAGAAAAATGTTCCCTACAGCTGAATGAAAACTTATTTGTCATTTTTAGATAGCATAGACTGATACCCAGAAATACTACAAATTTACACCATGTTACAGGATGATATAATACCTTGTAATTCTTCAGAAGATATACTTCAGACTCTTAATGGTATTCAAGTACAGTTTTTGTGGCTTAATCTTATAAGTGCATTTTAATGAAATCATTACTTTCGAAACATCAAATGCATCTTTAAGCTTTTTTTTTTTTTTGCATGGATCAGGAAAGATCCAGAGTGATTCGTATTCAGTTTTATCTACACTATCCTTGAATGTTTTCCACACCATGTAATCCATGCGCAGCATAAAACTTACATTCTGATGACCAGTTACACAATTTCTGATTTTACTTTGTCCTGTTGTGCTCATCTTTCATGAAAAATAAATGATTATTAGGTCTGGCTTTCCCGGCAAGTTCATTAAATGTAGAATGTTGTCTTTTTAAGATACTGTGTCTGCGTGCTCCTACACCATCTGTTAAATGACTTCCCGTTGTCTGTGTGTGTGTTCGTGTGTGCGCCAGTGATGGGCTTCTCCTCAGACCCACGACTGTCTGCAGCATCTCAGCCGTCAGAATGAAAACATTATCAATCAGTACCCAACAACAGCTGTTTTTGACAAGTTTCTGTCTGACGCCTAATGCTTTACAACTGTCAGTAAGGCTCCTTCTTTGTCTAGCGGGTTGGAGCTCACCGTCTCGCTGCTGCTTCCGTGCGGCATCCTGTCCTTGTAACCCTAGAATTTGCCATGTTGTGGAAACCCACATGGGGGGAGGGTGGGGCTTGGACGGGGGAGGGGGGCTGGGGGTGTATGTCATATTCCTACTTTGGTGTAAAGTGCCACAGGTGTCTTAGTTTGCATATTCAAATATTATATAGGAAAAACAGTCTGTTCTGTATTTCTTCACTTCGCTTCTTGTTATATTTATGGAGGCTACCAGTTTTTGTATCTTCTTAGCTACAACAGTTGCCTTTTGTAATGGCAATTAATTTATATGATAAAACTTTGTATCTACTGTAGTTTACAGTATTGGTTGCTAATTAACTGCCACATTGCCCTGTCTTTCTATTAAAAACATTGTATCTATACTTGGAGATGAACAGATTCATGTGGACTTTTGTCAGGCAAGAATTGTTATTGTCCATTTATATATGATTTCCACTATCTTCAAATGAAAATAAACGCTGAGTAGAATTGATGTTTTCAGACTGACTGCTTTCAGCCCCAGCATTTGGGAGTCCCAGATTTTTGTTTACATGTGTGTTGCCTGTATTTAAGCCTCCAAAACAAGTTCTACTGCTCTTGGGTCAAAACAAATGATTAATTCGCATTTTCTTTGAAGCCATTGTGAAAACCTTAAAAGAAAAGAAAAAAAAGTGTTTTTTCTAGTCGTTTGTCTAAAGCAGCAATTTCCTTTCTTAGAGTGTTCCTTTGGAGTGTGTGAACAGATTCAAGATGTTAATATAAAGTGGCATTCTTCAATCAAAGGGTTATCTTACAATATTTGCTGTAAATTCAGCTCTCTAAGAATGGTGCAGTTTGTTGCATGGAACTATTTCCTTCAATGGTGATTGATGCTTTTAGGAAATAAGGAGAATTTCAAATGACTCAAGAGGAAATACTGTGCATTTGCAGGTCCATTACTCAGGATGAGAGTGTAAAAGAGAGAAAGACAAATAATAGATGGATGGAAGAAGAGAGAGAGAAAAGACATACTAGAAGAGGAAAGATTCAAATCCTAGCTCTTATTTGGTCCTAAATGCATCAGTATCTTGACACTTGTTATTTGACTACCCAGAGAGCTTGCAACACCTCTAAGCTGGGATCCAGCCTGCATTCCTAGTCTGGTTTCCAAGGTAGGCAATTAGCAGTTATCCACTTCTTAAGCATCTCAGGTCTCTCCTAGCGAATATGAACAGAACAGTTAACTTTATAGCAAATGGAGTTTTCTCCATGTCCAGATTACATATTCAGACTTAAATGGAAATCTAATATTTGTGCCTGGCTTCATCGTCTGCATCATTTTAAAGAACATTTTCATTAACCTCCTGACCTAATGGTATAGACAGAAGTAAGAGGTTATGTGTGGGGTGGTGGGGCTGGAAGTGAGAATTGCCCTTTGGGGTCCCTCATTTTCACTGTGTTTGGAAAGGATGGCCTGTCTTGTACAAAAACTGTAGAATGTAGACTCCCCCACCTCCCTGGCCCCCCACCCCCAGCCTGAGGGCCAGAGCACTGAGGTTCATACTGTGAAATGTGTTACCACGTCCTGCTGGGAATTCCTGGCTCCAGCGGGTTCACAGCTTTTGGTCACCACTGAGCCAGCATGATTAAATGATTTGCATCTCAGGGTTAAATGTGTCCTAACCTAGATGCACCAAGTGACTGATGAGCCAAGCTTTGGCACCCTACCCTACCCCCTCACACTAATTTAGGGACATGAAAAGGATCCCTTGTAAGATTCTGAGGCCTCAGATGGGATATCAACCCCCTCATGCACACCCTCCCCTATTCTTTTTGAATTAAAACTTTAAAATGAAATGCTTTGCTTCCATTCACTGCTTCGTTGGATCTGGAAATTCTGGCTTCCCTTACTGAGAGTTCATCTCTGTGACAACTTCTTCATGTTGTGACTTAATAGTGACACCAAGACAAAGAGGTTTAAAGTCACAAAGAAGAATCTCTCCAACATATGCCTTCTCTGGCATCTTCCTTTTCTTACAAACCTGTAGCATTATGTTATAAATCCCAGATATACTCGATAATTTTTTTTAAAGAAAGAATGAAGTAAGAAGTTAATGATTCTTCTGTCAGACCTTTCTCACATTGCATTTCATCTCTCTCCATGAAGCGTGCCACTTTCCCTGAGCCCTGGTTTAGCAAGGCCACCTGCACTGTTCTTGGGCATAGCTGCCCCTTCCCGCTCACACTCTGCTCCTCAAGTCCTGACATCATAGGGCCTTCTATACAAGTAACCACTTTCTACAGGGGAGTGTGTGGTTACTTCCCTGGGGGTGTTTTCAAAGCAAGGTCACTTACCGTAGATAGATACTGTGCGAGGTCACTAGTGCCCTGCTTAGAGGACAAGGAAAGGGACGACTAGATGCAATGGTTTGTCAGGCTCAGCCGGGTTGATGACCCAGTCCAACTCCTCTAGCTTGGCGTGGACCACCATGGGTACAGCCATCAAACTGTACTTGGAAAAGTGATCGGTAGGCTACTCAATAATGGTGAACTCTTTTCCTTTCATCTCTTTTTCAAAAATCTCTTTACTTTATTCTTAGGCTCTCAGAATATTCCATACTAATATTTTAGACTGGGTCTTTTTAGCAACCCTATTCCAGCTCTCAGGGGTGAGTTGGCAGAGAACAAGACCTGGCTCAAGCCCACAATGACAAGTCAAAATAAATCTTCACTAAACGTCAGTTCCCTAGTCACCTTCGTGGCTGTTTCCTTGTGTGATATGGAGAGGGGGGAGCTGGCCTTTCCAAAAAGTCTAAGCTCAGTCACATCACAGACAGACCTTTCAAAAGGTGTGAAATGCAGCCTAGAATACCCCAGCTTTCACTGACAAGTGATTCATTGAGACAAAGGCTGGAGCTCCAGCATCAAACCAGATGTCAGACAAAACACCAAACGCCTATAAATGATTGCTCTGCAAGCAGTGGAATGACTAGAAGACCTGGTCTAATGATGTGTCCATGTCTGGACAAGCTTACAGAGGACAAGGGGTGGGGAGGAGGGATGGTTTTAAACAGAGTCTATAAAGAAGGCTATTTCTGGAAAGAAGTAAAACCACGATTCTTACCTGAGAGGCTCATGTTGAGATGAATTATTTCTGGCCACTTCGTGTATAATATATTTAAAGGTCAATCAGAAAAATGCTTGTCAAGGGCACCCTGAAGGTCTGACCAGTATGATATGATATTAAATGATATTAAATCATTACACTTATAAATATCAGAGTAAACTAAAAATGAGATTTTGCTGGAACGGAAACTACTCAGAGACAGGAATGCAAACAGTAAGTCTGGCTGTCATTTGCTATAATCTGGAGCAAGTCAGGTTTGGCTCTGGACCTTCTCCAGTTGTTTTACAACTTTCTAGACATGGGGTGTTTCAACCCAGCCACTTATATTAAGCCGCTTCCATGGGATTTTTGAAATGACAGCTTGTCAAGACTCAACTCACCATTGCCCTTTTACAGGTTTTATTTCACAATTAGACCTTTGGGGTTTAATCATTTTAGGGCTTTAGTTTATTCAGTCAACACATTTTTGTTGAACACCTGCCATATTCCAGGAATAGAGTTAGGTGGTAGGAATATAGCACCTAATTAGTCTCTAATTCTGAGACTTTAATCCCCATAACATTGGTTAAGTTTATTTCTTTTTAAAAAATATTTAATTTTGTTATTATTTAATTTGATGGGAGAAGGAGAGAGAAAAAGTGAGAGAGCAAGCCACCAGGTCCAAGACTTGAATTGTGGTTGGCCATGTGGGAGCCCAACACCTTAATCACCACACCACCTACCAGCTCCTGGTTAAGTTTATTTCTATGATCCTAGAGATTTGGGGGGGAAGGGGTGGGCATTTGGTTACATGAAGATTGCAGTTTCAGTCTAGGTTTTTAAATACTTGTTCTTGGCTCTAATTGCTGGTTTTCAGCCCTCTTAATTTAGAATTGTTTTTGAATGCTGTTTAGTTTCTTTTGAGATCATTAATAAAAGACTTTAAACACATATGGAGATGCCTCTTTCTTAGCATCTTTCTAAATAGAACTCTGTAAAGCTAGCACCTTGTATTCTGCAGTTTTACTGCTGCAGCAATGAAGCATGTGTCTAGCGCACAGAAGTGTTTCCAAAGTGCAAAACCAGCTCTGTTAATTACCTACTATTCTGTCATCCTCTCTCTACTAGAAGGTCTTACCTCCTCTAGAGCAACTTCGTCTCTTCCTTCTGTCTGTTAATCAGACAGATGATCTCTATTTGAAATGTTGAATCTCCAAAAGGCAAAGTCTTTGTCTTTTGTTCTTCCTGACAGTAAAGACAGCCGTGTAAAAGCACACCGCAATTCACATGCCAGTAACGTGTGAGCTATACAACCCCTGGATTGTTCTTTTGATTTTTTAAGCCTAGTCAGGTACAGCGAGTATTAACCAGGCTTTGAGAGGTTTTCCTCTCACTGAGGATGGGGAACTTGGAGAGAGCTCTTTAAATCCACCAAGATGGTACTTGGGCCAAGTTGTTCCAATAGCAGGAGTTAATGCATCCTGGACTTAGAACATTTTTGTGACATCGACACCAGTACCATTCGCATTCCTTTGAACACCAAAAACTACACTGTTCTTTCCTCACTAGCCCCAAATTCCACGATAGATGTGCCCCTTAACCAAAGCATGTCCCTTCACTGTTTGCCAACCCATGTGTCCAGGTAGGATCACAAAACTTAGCTGACACAGAAACCTATTCCCATTCAGCTTGTTCATTGCAGGTCATCCAGATATTTAGGGTCCTATGAAGTCAACACCACAGTAGTTAAACGTCTGATTTGTAACTGTGCAGCTGCCCTTAGTGAAATAATAGATCTAGGCTGTGATAGTCACTGTTAATATCACAAGGAGGAAAGCAACCAGGCAGTTCGTGCTTCCAGACAGAAGTGTCAAACGCCACCTAGGAAGTGTTCTTGCCAAGAAAGAAATGAACCTGTGTTGGATCAGTCATGTAGATCTAACAATCTGCAGAAAAAGCAGAAACAGAGAAGTGTGTTAAATAACAAATGTTGTCAAAATAATCAAAACCCAGACTATTAGAAATTTGGCCGATAAATGAGTCATCAGGGAGGAAAAAAGAAAAGAAGAAAGAAAACCTGTAGATTAAAAAGACTCCTCAGGGCTCTAGCACATCATTTCAGAGTTCGGCCCTTACTTGGGCTCGGTTTCAAACTACTAACGTATAAAAGAGGGCCGGCCCCATAGCTTATTGGTAGCGAGCTGGATCCCATATAGTCGACCATGGTTTGAATCTCAGCCCTGGTGGTTTGAAAAACACATCAGACACATGTCTGTGCACCCCCAAATCCCAACAGCATGGAGAAATGGAGGAGAAGGTATTGGGGCATGACCACATCCCATGGTGGTGTTGGGGGGGGGGGCGTTCTTTCTCCTTCTCCATCTCTGGTGAGTGCTATGGGGCTTCTGACAATTAAAAAAAATGTAGGTAATATTGAAATAATTCAGAAAATTTAAACAATTATTGAATGTTTTGTGAATTAAGGAATCATTGATTACTAGGATCTTTTAGGTGTGATACTGGAATGAATCTTTATCTACTATTGCCACATACTGAGATAATGTGAAATATTATGATGCTCAAGATTTACTCTGAAAAAAAAAAGAAAGAAAAGAAAGGGGACCAGCAGTTAGCATCATAGCTATGTCACTGTACTCCCATGTAACCGACCATGGTTCAAGTCCCGGACCTGGTGGCTTAAACTCATGCCGAGTGCATGTGCATGTGTGCCCAAGATCCCAAGAGGAGAATGGAGGAGAAGGGATTGTGGTGTTTCCATTCCACATGGGAGGGGGTTGATTTCTCGCTTCCTGTCTCTCTGTCTCTGTCTGTCTGTCTGGCGAGTGCACGTGCCCTATAGGAAAATACCTCTCAAAAAAAAAAAAATGTACTCTGAAATTCAGGGGGAAAGAAAAGCTGATGGAGGTTCATGGTACCTTGCTTTCTGCCTCTGAATATGTAATTGACGTTTTCTCCAAGGAAGGTTTTGGAAGAGGGAAAGAAGGAAAAGAGAAAATATCTGAAAGACAAGCTACAGAACAGAAGATATTTGCAACATAAAAGCATGCCCATTAGAAGAATGTATTCAGAACTTTTGCACATCTGTAAGAAAAAAAATGAAATCAACTTAAAATCAGCAAGAAACTTGAACAAGCATTTCCTCAAGGATGAAACTATCCAAATGGCCAGTAACCTTATTAATAGTGAGGTGTAGAGACCGGCAGGTGGCGTAGCAGTCATGTCGCTGGACTCCCACATGGCCGACACACATATTCAAGTCCCAGACCAAGTGGCTTAGAAATAATGCTGGGTGCTGTGCATGCATGCCCAGGATCCCAGGAGGAGAAGGGATTGTGACATGGTCATGCCCCACATGAGGTGATTTCTCGCTTTCCCTCTCACTGTCTCTGTCTCTCTGTCTCTCTGTCCAACAAGTGCACATGCCGTAAAGCAAAGACCTTTAAAAAAAAAAGAGATATAAATGGCAACTACCATGAGACAGCACTACAAACTCAATCGGAACAGCTAAAATTAAGGACTATATGAAGAAAAAGAAAGTAAGAGGAAAAAAAAAAGAATATCAATCTAGCATGTTAATCACCACCAAAAGTTTGTGCCCTAATTCCACTGTTTCTGGAAATGGTTTAGAATTGGCTCTACTGCTTACTGACACTGGACTAGTCTTGTAGCCGTCTCTGTTGCAGTTTTCTCATCCACAATAGAGATAACATGAAGGTATCTTCAAAAGGCTATGGAAAATGCATATTATGGCAAAACTACTTATGGACTTCAAGTTGGTTTTATATTAAGATAAACTCATTTTTAGGAGATGGATATCATGTTGAGTAAAGTCTCTTTACAATCTAAATGATGTATAGCAATTAAATGTATAAATAATAATTAAAATTAACACTAAAAATTTAAAAAATAAGATAAACTTTAATTTTGTCTTTCCATAAACTTTTTGCTATAGGGCGCGTGCGCTCGCCAGACAGACAGAGAGAGACAGAGAGACAGAAAGCGAGAAATCACCCCCCAGGGGGGATGGCCATGCCGCAATCCCTTCTCCTCCATTCTCCTCTTGGGATCTTGGGCACACACGCACATGCGCCCAGCGTGAGTTTAAGCCACCGGGTCCAGGACTCGAACCATGGTCAACTACGTGGGAGTCCAGCGACATAGCCATTACGCTAACTGCTGGTCCCTTTCCATAAACTTTTTGAAGTCCCCTCATATACCTACTTTGGAGAGTTGTCATGAAGATTCGGGACCAGCAATTAGCATAATGGCTATGTCGCTGGACTCTCATGTAGTCGACAGCGGTTCAAGTTCTGGACCCTGAGACTCAAAACTCACGCTGGGCGTGTGTGCGTGCATGTCCAAGATCCCGAGAGGAGAATGGAACAGAAGGGATTGCGGCATGGCCATCCCCCCGGGGGGTGATTTCTCACTTTCTATTTCTCTGTCTCTTTCTGACGGGCACATGCGCCCTATAGCAAAAAAACTCTCAAAAAAATAAAAAGGTTAAATACCATCATGCATACAGAGTGCTTCTCAGGGTGGCTGGTACCCAGGAAACATTCAGTAAGTGGTGGCAATTAGGGTTCCATAACGTGTTTGAAGTAATTTCCCCTTGCATGTCTTAGGTAGAAGCTGCTGTGACGGTGAGGTTTTACGACAGATGACACTACATAATGGCCACGACATCAGTCTTAGAACCCCATTCTCACCCGGTCATGGAGCTTTTCCAGACTGTACTCCCTCTAGTGATTTCCCAAACCTCCCTTTTCATCATTCAACTGCCCATTCATTGATCAACTCATTCAACAAACAGTGACTGAATGTCTATTATGTGCAAGACATTGGCCTGTATGTCCTAGGGAAAGGTAAAACTAAAAAAATTAACCTGCTATACTAGTCCAGGCTAAATACCGAGTCACTGTAAAAGTCATGACATGTTTCTCTATACAAAAATGCACCGTGACTTTTCTGATGACTCAATATTTGCTATTTGAACCTTTTTTTTTTTTTTTAAGAGAGAGATTTGTTAGAGGGCACATGTGCTCATCAGAGAGACAGAGCGACAGAAAGCAAGAAATCACCACCCCCAGGGGGGATAGTCATGCCTCAATCCCTTCTCCATTCTCCTCTCAGGATCCTGGCCACATACATGCACACGCAATCAGCATGAGTTTTAAGCCTCTGGGTCTGGGAATCAAACCATGGTCAACTAAATAGGAGTCCAGCAAAGTAACCATTATGCCATCTGCTGGTCCCTAAATATTTTTTAATTTGCAATCTAAGTATTTTATTTCTTCAGAGGTCTTTGGTTCTTTCTAGTGTGTTCCACGTCATTATTAGCAAATAGGCACAGAAAGGTAATACCTGTTGCCTTTGAAAAATCTACAGCAGGGAACCAGCAGTTAGCGTAATGGCTGTGTCGCTGGACTCCCACGTAGTCGACCGCGGTTCGCGTCCCGGACCCGGTGGCTTAAAACTCACGCCGGGCGCGTGTGCGTGCGTGCCCATGGTCCCGAGAGGAGAATTGAGGAGAAGGGATTGCGGCGTGACCATCCCCCCTGGGGGGTGATTTCTCGCTTTCTGTCTCTATGTCCCTCTCTGGCTGTCTGGCGAGCGCACGCGCCCTATAGCGAAAATCTCTCTCTCAAAAAAAAAAAATCTACAGAACAGGAGATAGCAGGTGGCATAGTGGTTAACGTGCTGGACTCCCACGTGACTGGCTGTGGTTTGAGTCCCAGACCTAGTGGCCTGAAAATCATGGCAGACACATGTGCGTGTATACCCAAAATCCCAAGAGGAAAATGGAGGGGAAGGTACTGTGTCATGGCCATTCACCCTGGGGGGGGGTGGATTTCTCACTTTCCTTTTGTCTCTCTCTCTCTCTCTCTAGTGAACACATGCACCCTATGACAAAAACCTAAATAAACAAATAAATAAAATCTATAATAGTACAGAAAATTTCATGAATATTGCTGACTAGACAACTTCAAGTTAAAGACAACGGTTGAAGTCATTTTTCCCCCCACAGGTTGGAGTTGCCATTCATCACTGATTACAATAGTAATTAATGTTCATTATGGAAAATAAACAGATTATAAAGAATAAAATACAAAATAATTATAATTCTAGAAGGTATCACATTAACACTGTGGTGCATATTTGTTCCATTTCTTTTCTAAGTACTTTTTAAAAATTTGGGTCACAGTATGTATATAATTTTGGAACATACTTTTTATTTACTAATGTGTTGGAAGCATTTTTCCATATTCTTACTTTTTTTGTAAGACATGACTTTAATGAATATCTTGCCCAAATACCATTACTTAACTTGACTCCCTATTATTGGATATTTAGATTTCTGTTTTAAAGTCTTTATGTAAGAATATTTGTGCAGGGACCAGCAGTTAGCATAATGGCTATGTCGCTGGACTCCCGTGTGGTCGACTATGGTTCGAGTCCCGGACCAGGTGGCTTAAACTCACACCAGGCTTGTTTGCATACGTGCCCATGATTCCAAGAAGAGAATGGAGGAGAAGGGATTGTGGTGTGGCCATCCCCTCTGGGAAGTGATTTCTTGCTTTCTGTCTCTCTGTCGCTCTGTGTCTCTGGTGAGCACACGTGCCCTGTAGCAAAAACGTCTCCAAAAAGAAAAAAAAAAAGAATATTTGTGCATATTCCTTCATGATTTGTATAGAATAAACACAAGTAAAATTATGGGTCTGAGTGGAACTACAGGGTTAAAAGGTATAAACACTTTTAAAGTTTTAAAAATACATTCTCAAACTGTCCTCCACAGCTGTATCAATTTACAACTCCTCCCAGTGGCTAGATGTTTATTCCTATTTCTCTGTTATTCAGTGAACCTGGACTATTAAATTTTACAAATCTATCCTAACTTAATAGGTAAAAATGAAGTCTTATTTTAATTTGCTTTTGTTATAGCCTGCATTTTAACTAGACTGTAAGTGAACAAAACAACGTCAGTCATCATTTTCTGGGAAAGTGAAGTGAATAGTATTTGATTCTGTGCACTAGTTTACCTAGGGCCAGCAGGTGGCGTGGTAGCTAACCAGCTGGACCCCTCATGACTGACCATGCAGTTCTAGGTCTGGACCTGGCAGCTTAGACGTGCCTGGCACATTTGTGTATGTGCCCAGATCCCCCAATGGAGGGAGAAATGAGGAGAGGGGATTGCAGTGTGACCATTCCCCATGGGATGGGAAGGGGGATGCTTTCTCACTTTCTTTCACTCCCTGAAGAGGACGTGTGCCGTATGTCAAAATTTTTTTTGAAAGGAAATTGTTTAACTCAGATATTTCCCTCCTACCCATGACACGATGTTGAACACAGCATAGATATGCAGTATGTGTTATATATGTTTTTCTGGGGCGGAAAGACTCATCAATGAATGCCTTGTATTTGTGACGGGTCCTCATGTAGAAAGAAAGTGTGTTGGGCCAACAGGTAGTGTGGTGGTTAAGGCGCTGGACTCCTACATGGACGACCGCCATTCGAGCCGCCATTCAGCAGCTTATGTTCTCACTTCCTCTTTCTCTCTCTCTCACTGTCTTTCTCTGGTCAAATTAAAACAAAATACTAATAAATAAAATTAAATCATTCTTTTAAAAAAAAAGTAAAGAAGTGAAAGAAAGTGTGAAAGGCGAGAGAGGAAGGAAAGACGTACAGGTACAAGGAGGTAAACGTCATGTGTGTTGGTCTCTTGCCAGATGGAAAGAATGAAAACACAAAGAGGAAGGTAGTTTGAAGCCAGACTGTGGCTGGCTTGAATGCCAAGATGAACAGCTAGAATGAAATCTCGTGGGCAAAGGGGAGCCCTTGAATGTTTTAAAGAAGAGTAGAATAATGAAAACAGTTATTGCAGAAGAGTAACCTACGAGGAGGGTATATTGAGAAGTAAAGCTCTAAGGTGGTCACAGGCAATAGGTGAATAATAAATATTTAAGATGAAAGATATGGACCGGCCCGTGGCCTAGTGGTTAAGGCAGCTAGATCTCATGACCAACGACATGGTTTAAGTCCCAGACCCAAACGCATAGAAAAACACATTGGTGCATGTGCATGTGTGCCCCAAATCCCAACAGGATGGAGAGATGCAGGAGAAGGGATCACAGCACGACCATGCCCAATGGCGTGGGCTTTCTTGCTTTCTCTCTCTCTCTAGTGAGTACATGTGCCCTCTAGCAATTAAAAAAAAAAAAGGTGAAATATTTAACAGGAAAACATTTATCAAAGGGAACAAAAATGAATTTACTAAGACGAAACTGAGAAGCTCCCACCAATAGAAGAGCTCCAAAGGCCTCAGGAGCCCCACAGGCCACCCAGAATGTCCTTTACTGAACACACTCTAGTCACTTCAGATAATGGGATTTAATTGCAGGCCAATGAAAAACTCACCAACAAACAAGGCCGGCAGGGATGCTTCTCTGAAGCTGCATAGCTGGGCTGCTAGGGTAACAGGAACAACATATGTCAAGATGCAGTAGTACTTCATATCATCCAACCACAGCTAGCTGACAAAAACTTCTGTACTAGTTGTTCTTCCACCCACAAATGTGCAGCTACTGCTCTCACACCACAGCCCAGGCTCAGAGGGGCTCCGCGGTTGGTTTAATGCTCTGCTATTGCCATCTTGGAATTCCTAGTACTTTTATTACCGAACCTGTGCTCTGTTAGTAAAATCCATGGAGGCTTTATGCGAGTAGAGGAAATACCGTGCTATGCGTGTCCTTGCCTGTCTGTTCATATGTAGTCTTTCTAGCGTCCATTAACAAAGAATTCCTGTGGGCCTACAGTGC
>NW_006159731.1:4266564-4281336 GCF_000334495.1 Tupaia belangeri chinensis
CATGCAGCAGGACTCAAACCAGTCCACTAGGTGTGTTAGTTCTGTGATTCAGTAAGAGAAGGCACAGATATCTCCTACAGGCCTTGCCTTCTGTCCAAACCTGAACGCACTTCAAATGTAGAGAAAATGCATAGAAAGTAATAGCTCTTTTTTTTCTTTTTTTTTTGGAGAGGTTTTTTTGTTTGTTTATTTGTTTGGTTTTTGCTATAGGGCACGTGCGCTCGCCAGACAGACAGAGAGAGACAGAGAGATAGAAAGCGAGAAATCACCCCCCAGGGGGGATGGCCACGCTGCAATCCCTTCTCCTCCATTCTCCTCTCGGGATCTTGGGCACGCACGCACACGCACCAGGCGTGAGTTTAAACCACCAGGTCTGGGACTCGAACCGCGGTCGACTACGTGGGAGTCCAGTGACATAGGCATTACACTAACTGCTGGTCCCGAAAGTAATGGCTTTTGAAGAAACACCAACAAAGGGAAGTTATCTTATTCTTTCTTACCAATGTTTCATCTCTGGATTAATCAGAACTTACACTAAAAATAATGGCGCATAAGGAAGGGGAAGACAAGGCAACCCAAAGTTCTCACTCTTTTCAGTCCTTTCTTCCTTATCCGCAGCCCACAGCGGAGAGATTTGGTAGGATGTGTGTCAATCAAGAAGTGAAATGAACCAGCAAGGTGACACGGTGGTTAAGGCAGCAGGAAATGGGATCATACTGAGGAAGGGCTCTAAAGAAAAACATTTCAAGACCCCAGTGAGAAGGGCTGGGGTTGCCCTAAACCAGCACAATCAAACCACATTCCGCCTACTCTTGGGTTTTAGGAAGAAATTTCAGTGGGCATGAGGCAGAATCGTTCTTGGAAACCAAATCTAAATCTTCAACTTCCATGGGTTCCTGACATTGGTCTGCCCAAGACTAGTTCACCTTTCCCTTCACTTTAACCATGCCTCTTCTTTGAGGTTAGAAAAGGCAGACAGACCTCTCATCAACCATTTGAGTAGTTTGGCACCCAGTGACCCAAGAGTGGAAAGACTGGCAAGGACACAGAAGGAAAAGCAACTGTCGCAGTGACTCTCCTGAAAAGAAATGAGTGCTGTAACCAAATGCCGCTATGCACTGCAACAGCCTCCCAGCCTTATCTTGTCTCAGAAGATAACTTGCTTTTTTGCACTTACTCCGGTCAAATAATCCAAGTTATCTGAGTGTGTCAAATAAAAGCAAAGAACAAGGGATCAGCACTTTGAAATGCGTTCACTTTAGAATGCGTTCATGACCCCACCTCCCTGCAGTAACAGGAAGGGGCCTGCTCTCCCGCTTCAATACAGTATCTACAGTAGAGGGCTGGAAAAGTCATCAAAAGCATTAAAGGTATTAGGGGTGTTTACTCCACATTCCTATCGATCTGCTGCCCAATTAACATGATTTGCAGCTGAGAAAATAATACTCTCCTCCGTCAGAGATAAATTGGGTCCCCGAACTGTGAAACAAAGGGGAGAGAGGCAATGATGTTTATAAAAGATTTTGCAAACAAATGCACTTCAAAAGGAGCAGTGGTGACAGATTCTGTTTCACAGTCCTCCCAGTTTTCCTCAACCTCCCAAGTCCCTTCCTGAGACTCTGCTGGGTGTTTTCACCACTGGCCTGCCACTTTAGGATGGAGTACAATGTGTGGAATTAATCTAGAGTCTAGACCTACCCTGTACAATACAGTAGCTATTGAACCCTTGAAAGGTGCTACTCCCAACTGAGGAGTGCTAGAAATATAAAATACACAGCAGGTTGCATCAACATAGTATAGAATAATGTATGACATCTAAATTTCTAACAGTGAAATCATAATATGTGAGATATATTGGGTTAAGTGTATTTTTGGAGAGTTTTTTGCTATAGGGCACTTGCGCTCGCCAGAAAGACAGAGAGACAGAAAGCGAGAAATCACCCTATCCCCAGGGGGGTTGGCCACACCACAATCCCTTCCCCTCCATTCTCATCTCGGGATCTTGAGCACCCACGCACAAGTACCCGGCATGAGTTTAAGCCACTGGGTTTCAGACTCAAACCATAGTCGACTACATGGGAGTCCAGCGACATAGCCATTACGCTAACTGCTGGTCCCAGTGAAATAAATTATTAATTTATTTCATTTTAATTTTTAAAAAGCGTGCCTGCTAGAAATTTAAAATGGCATGTGCCTCTCACTTGTGGCTCACATTGCATTTCTATTGGACAGTCTCTGTCTATACTGTGGGATGAGCAACCTCAGGCTAAGGTTGACAGCAGTGTGAAAGTCCAGTCCTGACAGATAAAGGGAGTTGGGTGACACTTCTTGCTGAAAAGAGGTGTATTTGTGACAGTTGTAGCATGTGGAGTCCAGGCTAGCAGACTGTAAACCTGCCTACCTTCTGGTTCTAATACTTCGTTAACCTCAAAGGAACTTTAGTATTTAAACCAAATGGCATGTGAGATTTCAGTAGGCGGAGGTATTGCTCTCCATTCGGCCGTTTGAGAAATCCCACTGAGGCCTCCGTGCAGCCGAGTTCCAGTTGCTGCCATGTCCCAGTGGCAATCTGGCATAGCATTGAGGAGCTGGTGAGGTTTCTTTCTCACTTGTTTGATATTAAATAGGAAGGCCTTCTGAATTAAACGTTTGTAGACAGTGTGAAAATTGGAAGTGTGGGTTTTAGCTGAGCCAGCTGCATCGGATCCAGAGAGTAGTTGCCTGATGGCAGAACAGTGTTTCTGGCTCCCGCTGTGAGCTCCCCACCAGTGTGGGGAAGTGGGCGCTCTTCGCCAGTTTCCTCCTTCCCAGAGGTGAATTACTCGAAGGTTGCATCTGCCGCATCCACAGGGTTACCCTACTATGTACCATGGCGACAGTGCTGTTCTCAGCACCTTTATTTAAAACGATAACAGCTTAACTGCACTAAATCAAGAATTTAGGGTTTCTGGAATCTGAGACTAAACCTATTTGTTCGATTCAGAAGTTGTTGCCAGGGGCTAGCTGGCGGCATGGTGGTTAAGGTGGCCCAATCCCATGTGGCCAACTTCACAGTTCGAGCCCAGAACAGGTGGCTTGAAAAACATGCCGGGTGTATGTGTGTACAAGCCTAGAAATCCTGAGAGGAGAATGGAGGAGAAGGGATTGCAGCATGGCCATCCCCCTGGAGATGATTTCTCACCTTCCCTCTCTCTGTCTCTCTCCAGGGAACACATGTGCCCTATAACAAAATTAAATAATTAAATAAGTTGTTGTCAGACATTATGTAGGTCATTGCTTGGGAACTTCAAACAATAATAATGCCAGCAAATACTTATTAACTACTTTAAATATTTTCCCTCACTCAATCTTCAGCCCTATGTGACAGAGGATTATTTCTTTGTTGCTGCTGCTGCTGTTATTGTTTTTGCATTGTACTTGAACCATGGTCAACCAAGTGCTAGTGTCCAGCGCCTTAATCACCTGCCACGGCCCCTCTGCTTTGTTTTTTAAATTGCCCATGGTTACATACTGGGTCGTCAGAAAAGTCACGATGTATCTTTCTGTTTTTCTATGCAAAATGCATCATGACTTTTCTGATGGCCCAATAGTAAGTGGTAGAGTCAGCTGCAAACAGGCTGTCTGACCAGAGCCCACACTCGGAACCGTTTTGCCATTCTTCCACAGAATAAATATTAAAATCTCCACACTATCAGGATCAGGAAAATGCCAAATTACATCTTCAGTCTTCAGGGGGGCAGGAGCACATGTGTGAGCCAGTGATACAATGTAAAGGCTATCTATTACAATAAAACGTTTTGGATAAAAAGGGCCTGACCAGGTATCTAGTGAAGACGTTAGTATACACAGTGCGACCTGAGAACGGCTTACAGGTTTTACCTGAGCAGAATCTTCCTAAAGCTAAAGGTTATGATTTACAAAAGACTACCTTCCTTTCTCTGAAACACTTTCTTCAAGTCATGTCCTTAGATTAAATACAAAACTAGGTACAGAGCCGACCCTGTGGCGTAGTAGTTAAGGAAGCCAGATCCCACATGGCCAAACACATGGTTTGCATCCCAGCCCCAGCAGCTTGAAAAACACACCAAGTGTGTGTGTATGCATGCCGCCAATCCTGACAGGATGGATAAATGGAGGAAAAAGGATTGTGGCCACATCCCACTGGGGGTTTCTCCCTCTCCTGGTGAGTGCATGTGCCTGCTGGGAAATAAAAAAGTAGATACAGAAAGGGAAGCTGCTCAGGCCTTCATGAGCTCATCCATCTCTTCCCCCACACTATGGCCCTCGGAAACCACACAGCTGATGGGCACACAGAACCATGCACAACTGCTGGTGAGTGGAGTCAGCAAGCCAGTGCAGTGTCAGTTCTGCCACTTAGCAGTCCCTGAGCCTTCACCTGCTCATCGCTCCCATTAGGTAGCTCTGCTTACTCACAACTTTCTAGAACATGAAAGTCAATCAAACTGTGTTTCTTTGAAAGTTCTTCTCTCAGTCCATGTGTGAAAAAGGGAAACTTTTGCCTTATGCTGTTTTTTATCACACCTCTCTTTCTTAACTGGAGTGAACAGGCAATTCCGAAATTGAGCTTTTGCCTCTCAGAAGAGTTTCTGCCTTACCAGTTCCCTGAAGGGAATGAGTTAGGCCCTGGCAAAGGTTCTGCAAATGACTCTTTCCTGAAGGGAAGCACGGAAATCAGGGAGGCTCAGGGAGAAATCAGAAACAGTGCCGGGATCTGAGAGGGACCCAAGAGCTGCTCCTGCAGTCAGGAGCTTTTGGAGAAAGATGAATTACTTTTGCCCCTTCCTTGGCCACAGACTTTATTTTCTTTCCTTAAATATCCATGAGGCTATATCAGGAAGGGGTGCTGTCAACTTTTGGGATCCATGGAGAAAAACTTAAAAAAAAAATTGATATCTTAAGGCCAAATGCTGGCACAGCAGTAAAACATGACAGTCTGAGAGGCTAGCCCACATGGGAAGGTTCTGGGTTACAGAACTCCCTGAGTACACCAGGTGAGCATGTTCCTATGATTAGGGGCTGGCTGAAGCTGGGGATGGATCACGATATCAAGACCTTATTGGGGGTGCCATCTCTTTGTGTCTCTGTCTCTGTCTCAAATCTGTCTCCCTCTCCCTTTCACTTATGAAAGAAATAAATAAACATTCTTAAACATTAGTATTCCATTAGAAAGCATCTATGAGTGGATGGTGAATAGGAATGACATTTGAAAAGGCTTTAAGAGAGACTCTTTTCCTTAGCTAAGGACTTTGGAGAAGAAAAAGATTAGAGGTACCACAGAATAATCTTTTGACTTCTCTTGCCCTCGTGTCAGGCTGTCATACTTCATGCCCAATTAGAACAAGAAAGGCTTGCTATGAAGTGTCTCCCATGTGGCACCATGATCAAAACTGTCAAAGCTACAAAAACAAGTACAGAAACAAGGCCTTAAGCCTTGGCTCCTGGCTTGAGGGGCTTATGGGAATTTAGATGTAGAAAACCGAGACCACAGAGGGCAGTCAGAGAAGCTGCTGCTGCCTCTGTGGGGAATATTGCCGTCCTTCAGACTGTTCATGGGTAGTTCTTCAGGTCTGAAGACTGGTAAAATAGACGGAGAGTTGTGTGATATGTTAGGCTCTGATTGAAAGGGGTACCCCAAACCTTTGCCTCTTAGGGTACACACACTGGGCTCTTCATGGATCCTTTTTACAAACCTCATTGACCCTTCTGGGCCTGTCACAACTTACTTTTCAAGGAGTTGCCATTGCTGTAGTACATCCAAAGTCTCCTTGTTAACTCTCCTAAACCATGAAGCTTTAACTTTCAAATAACTTATAAAGTTTGATACAAATAGGGGGCAAAAAACAGTGTTAGCCTGTTGTCAATATGCTGTGCTGAAACCATTCCCTAACACGTGTCAACTCTGCAGCCCATTTAACTTTTCCAGATGTGGCTGGCTGGGCTGCCTGCTTGGTGACATTGCAGATGGATGACCACAGCCCCATTGTAGGCGGATGAACATTGGTACCTTTGATGTGATGGGATGAATCTTCTCGTCTATTAGCCAGAAGGAAAAGCTATTTTCTTCTGTAGAGTTCTCAGTTCATTCCCACCTCACAGAGACCGTATAATCTTCATCACACACCGGCACTCAGAACAGAGGTCTGGGGCTCTCATTCCTACCCACTGAGCATGTAGCCAGCAGCCCCCGTGGTCAAAATAAAGCCAGTATTGAGGAAGGCTGTCAGAGAAGCTTAAGAGAGGCTGTCCTTTAAAGAAAAATGCCATTTATAAACACACACACATACACATATAAGAGGGGACTTAAGAATGTTGGTGAAAAATGGGATTTAAGTACAAATTTATTTGGGTGCAAAAAACCCTTGAAATTCATGGTTAGGTTTTTCATAATATGCATTTTCCATGAGCTCTTTAAGGACTTCTCATACACATCCATGTACACACACACACACACTCATAATGTTTGCCTTATACTTGTTTAATCAAGTTTCATCCCAAAGACCCAAAGTAAGACAGCCAGTTCTCTACAGTCAGATATATTTTTTGTTAGTTTTTTCCATGAGCAAAAGAGACACACAGATAGAGAGAAAGAGATGGAGATAGATGCACACCCAACAGGGTCTTTTCTTTTTCTTTTCTTTTCTTTTCTTCTTTTTTTTTTTGAGAGGTTTTTGCTATATGGCATGTGTGCTCACCAGAAAGACAGAGAGAGACAGAGAGACAGGAGCCAAGAAATCACCCCCCCAGGGGGGTGGCCATGCCGCAATCCCTTCTCCTCCATTCTCCTCTCGGGATCTTGGGCACGCACGCACACGCGCCCGGCGTGAGTTTAAGCCATCAGGTCCGGGACTCGAACTGCAGTCAACTACATGGGCGTTCAGCGACATAGCCATTACGCAAACTGCTGGTCCCAACAGGGTCTTTATGCCACACTCTACCTCCAGGATCAGCCAGCCCTGTGTCACAGGCACACACACATCCTGTGTGCTCAGGAAGATCTCCCGATGCAAACCCGGAACTTTCGTGTGTGAGTCGGCTTTGTAGAGCATTGTAGAGCATTTGTAGAGCATTTTTCTTGAGCCACTGTCTGGTACCCAAGATATATTTCATTCTCTCACATCCAGCGTATAGCTATGTCAGATCATTATGCCTCTCTTCCTACAAGGAGGAAAGTGATGATCATTGAAATCTAAACAAGAGGAAGATCACTTTCACCTCTCATCTTTCTGGGAGAGAGAGGTGGTAAAAAATTTGAGGGATTTTCTCAGCAGGACTTCAAGAGTTTGGCATCACAGTAGCCTTAATTTAAAATATGCCCAATAAGTATTTGTGCAAGTTACCAAACCTCTAGGAACTTTGGTTTCCTCATTCGAAAAACTTGTGTAATACTCTGCAGAGATACAGCAAAGCAAAGATGCAAATATGAAAGCATGGCATAATGATTGCCACATAACAGGTCATTCTAATTTACAGCCATTTGCAATGGTGTAATGGAAACCATTCCTTTCTTCTAATCAGTACAAAGTTCGTAAGAACAATCATTGTTGACCCCATAGTATATGGGACATTTAGAAACCACATTTGGAGGTTGACATCAGGACTCCCAATGCAGAATTTGGTAAGTCTAGTGGCAAAGTTATTTGAGGAGTAATATCTTGTCCTCAGCCCCTTTCTCAGACTCCCAGTATATTAAAACCTCTTTTTTATGAAGCCAGCAGGTGGTATAGCGGTTAAGGTGCTGGACTCTCACATGGCCAATCACAGTTCGAGTGCCGGACCCGGCTGCTTGAAACTCACACCAGGTGTGTGTGCATACGTGCTTAAAATACTGAGAGGAGAATGGAGGAGAAGGGATGCAGCATGGCCATCACCCCTGGGGATGCTTTCTCACTTTCGCTCTCTCTGTCTCTCCAGCAAGTACACACATCCTATAACAAAAGTCTCCCTCAAAAAAAAAAAAAAAAAGGCAAAGCCCTTTATTTGTAAGTAATTGAAGTAATTGATATTGATCTTGGAAGACTAATTGTTAAAAGCACTGTACCTTAAAGGATTTCCTATAGAGTTGGCTTTTTTGTTTTAAAGTGAGAACTGACACTTTTTTAAATGACAAGTAATATTGCATTACAATTTTAAATCTTATTTTATTTAGATAAATTCAGGACCTGTGCAAGTTTTAGGGTACACTTACTGTCTTTAAAAGCTATAATCAAACCAGCAGTTAGCGTAATGGCTCTGTCACTGGACTCCCATGTAGTGGACTGCGGTTCGAGTTCCAGACCTGGTGGCTTAAAACTCATGCCGGGCGTGTGCATGCGTGCCCAAGATCCCGAGAGGACGATGGAGGAGAAGGGATTGTGGCGTGGCCATCCCTGCTGGGGGGTGATTTCTCGCTTTCTGTCTCTCTGTCTCTCTGTCTGTCTGGTGAGCGCACGCACCCTGTGGCAAAAAAAAAAAAAGCTATGATCAGGTTTAATGGTTTGTAAAGATCTAAGGGATTAAAGTGGGAAGTCATTTTAAAGGAATGTTTAATAGAATGACTTTTACACTTGTGTTTCCTTGCAAAAGAGTAATTGAGCTTATCAGGTAATATAGAGCCCTGTCCAAAATATCCCAGTCAGAATGACTAAGATAAAAAAAAAATGATAAGTACTGGTGGAGGTGTGATGAATAGGGAACTCTCCTACACTGCTGGTGGGAATGTATATTGGTCCAGCTACTATGGAGAATGATATGGAAATTCCTCAAAGATCTACAAGTAGAACTACCATATGATCCAACAATCCCACTCTTGGGTACCTACCCAAAGGACAGAAGAATCCTTAGTCAGAAAAGTGCTTGCACATGGATGTTTATTATGGTATTATGCACAATTGCTAAGACGTGGAAACAACCCAAATGCCCACAAACAGATGAATGGATTGAAAAAGTATGGCACATGTACTCTATGGAATACTACTCAGCCATAAACAACAACAAGACTCTGGCTTTTGACAGAAATGAATATGGAAGACTTACCTCTGATTGAAACAAGCCAGGCTATGAAGGAGAGACATTGTATATCTCCACCTAATATATACTGACTCTCCATACTCTGTACCCCAAACTGAATGGCTAAAGGATATAGAAACATAGAAAATTATTATAAATACTAGTTACAGTGTGGAAAGAAGGTGGGTGAAGGAGGAGAGTCTGAGGAAGGACATTAAGGAGAAAAGTAGAGAGGCAAGGCATTAATGGGACAAAGAAATGGGTTGAAGATAATGTGTATAGTAGAAAAACAATCTGTTGGTTGAAGATAAATGCGTATAGTATTCTCAACTGGATTGGTGAGAAATGTATACATGTTTGAATATTCACTTTGCAAGCTAAGTGACATATGTGATTGAATATATAAAAGAAATTGAAAAAAAAATGAAATACCTTGTGTTTAATGTGGCGGTATGGAACTGTGATTCTTAGCTCCTTCAACTGGCTAACAGTAATTAACAATGATACTTTTCTCCTCTTTATTAAATTATAGAATTACCAAATATAGAGTCAGAAGGGGCTAGAAAATTCTAGCCCAGCATCCTAGCATCCTCATTTTATAAATAAGAAAGCTCTAACAATGGTTCTTTGTTCATTAGTTCATTACTTGTTTCTTCGACACCCTCACCGTGCTTCCCTGCCCCATTGCCTGTGGGCTTGGCCAGTGGAGTGTGGGTGGATATGGCATTTGCTTTCAGAACAGAAACTTTAAATGCAGCTGTGTGTCTTGGCTGGGTCCTCTGTCTCAGTCCTCCACCAGGAGAAGACAATATCCTATAGGCTCGCCTTCAGTCTAGACTTTGGAGTGAGGCAAAACTGCAGCCAAACCACATCTCTTATGTGATATGAGCAAGGAATAACTGTTTAACTGTTTTCTAAGTCCCTAAGATACTAAGACTGCTTGCTTTATAGCTTAACCTCATGAGAAATGACTAAGAGAATGGCCCAGGAATTTGAAGTAGTTCACCCAGAATCACATAGATGCTGTGAGACACCCTGGACTGCAACACAAAAATCCTGATTAGAAGTTTTCTACTACACTTTGGCTTAGTAGGTCTATCTCCCGAACCTGGTAATACCTGGCACGAAATAATTACTCAGTAAATATGTGTTGTATGATGGAATCAATGAATGAATGAAAGAAATAGGAATTGCAGGAGCTGCTTCCATTTGTGGAACAGTGCCCATTTAGGACTTCTGGTATTAACACTATTTTGTTTTGAAAGAATTATTTAATTTTATTTATTATTATTATTGTTATTTTTAATTTGCTATGCATTCACCAGAGGGAGAGAGAGAAAGACAGAGAGGGAAAGTGAGAAACAGAGCCTCTAAGTCCAGCATTTGAACCACGGTTAGCCACGTTGGAGTCTAGCATCTTAACCACCACACCACCTGCTGGCCCCTCTATTACTACTAATGCCGAGCATTTTGGAGTGCCAGCAGTGAGTCTGGCATTTGTTAGGTGCTTAGGAAGCATTATTTCCAGTTAACATGCAGTCCTAGAAGGTCAGCATTTTTAGTCTTGTTAACAGATAGGCCAACTGAGGCTCAGAGACATTACGTAACTAGTAAGTGACAGAAACAGAACAGCTGCATTCTTTCTCATTCCAAAGGCTGGGTGCTTTCCCAACTCCAAAGTTGCCTTGCTGGAGGTAGAGATTGCAGTTTGGGTCATTTACAGACAAAACATGCAACTTGTGTCAAAACAGGTCCCCTTTAAGGATATGAGCTGGAGCAGCGTCCTTCCTGTATGTGACAGCCACCAGCATACTGAGGCCGAGGTCACATTTGAACCTGAGATGCTGCTCCCTCAGTTCTCCAACCACGGGGGTGTGGTCAAGGGACCAGCTCCCTTAGATGGAGGGCAGCCTCATCTACTCACCCCTATATACCATGCAAATATTTTCATTTTCTCTATGCACCATGACTTGAAACAGGGAATCCCTGGGTGAGAATTAGTAGTTGCAGGTCAATCTAGTTATTTTACAGATGCATAGGTTTTAGAGAACCTTTTCAGCCAAATATTTAATGAATCCTAGCTTTATTATTTTGTTACCTATATTTCCCATTTGTCCTGAATCCTTCACTTATTATTTTTTTATTGGAGTTTCTGTAAATTATCCTAAGTCCCTTATTTCAGAAGGTCAGAAGCAATTGAGACAAGTTTTGATTGTAATTAAAACTTATTTAGGCATTGCAGGTAGCTGAGCTCAGGAGTTTAAGGTTGGGAAGATTTAGCCGCGTCATCACATTTGGCCACCACCCAGAGTCCTGGGTGAAATCTCCAGCCCAGCGCCGCCCACGGCAGTTCCTCACGTGACCGCCACCCGCCGGAGCCACAGTTCCATGGACCAAAGATGGAAGAGAATCCTGGGCCAGCCCCTTTCCTCCCCTACTTCCCAGGCTAAGAAGAAATGGACATCAATGATATCTCTGTTTTCCAAAATGTCTTGGAAACTAAGGACTCGGAAGTGGGAGCTTGTAAAGAACATGTTTTCATTTTGGCAGAAAAAGCCCAGACTCCAGGGCTAAAAAGTGCCACATGGCAATGAGAGGCCTGGAGACCATGGCCTGTGAAGCCCCAGACAAGGTGAGATAGTGTAAGAAAATCATCCTAGACCTGCTGGTGCATGGATTGTATGACCCCATGAGTTCCGAAGTCATCCACGAGATTATCATCCTGGGCAAGACCCAGGGGAAAGGTTTGGGGTCCCCCTTCATAGACATCACCCTCCAGACAAGGACTTTATTAGATGAGGAGAATGATGCCCTATGGCAAAAAGGAAAAAAAAAAAAAAAAAAAAAAAACCCTCTCAAACCCCCCCCCAAAAAACCAGTGCTGTTTGCAGCACTAAAATATGAAAACTTTTCCCTCTCCCTGTAGACTCTTTCTCCACTTGTCATGGAATTTTATTTTTAACGCACCTGGCGTGAGTTTAAGCCACCAGGTCTGGGACTCGAACCGTGGTTGACTACATGGGAGTCCAGCGACATCGCCATTACGCTAACTGCTGGTCCCATCAACTTGTCATGGAGTTCTTTTACTCATTATTTACTGTCACTCTAAGTAAAGAAAATTTTGGAGAGGTTTATTTATTTATTTATTTTTTTCCGCTATAGGGCGTGTGCGCTCGCCAGACAGAGAGAGACAGAGAGACAGAAAGCGAGAAATCACCCCTCAGGGGGGATGGCCATACCGCAATCCCTTCTCTTCCATTCTCCTCTCGGGATCCTGGGCACGTACGCACACGCGCCCAGCGTGAGTTTTAAGCCACCGGGTCCGGGACGCGAACCGCGGTTGACTACATGGAAGTCCAGCGACATCGCCATTACGCTAACTGCTGGTTCCCAAAGTAAAGAAAATTTTAAATATAAAACATTACCATTAGTTTTATATTGTGCAATGCCAGTTTTATTTGTATTATTTTATACATTCAATCGTTGTACCTTACCACAGCTTGAAAAAAGAATTTTCCTAGCATAAATACCTACACATGAGTCTAGTAAAAGATATTTTCATAGACGTGATGCAATGCCAGTTTTAAATTCAAATATGCAAGCATTTAACTCACAGAATTGCCGAAATAATGCAGTTCATATTTTGTCACTGGTATGTGCATTTCTTTTCCGTTCTTATCAGAACTGTGGGAACACTACACCAGACAAACTCGCCTATTTCATATGTCCACATTGTACCCACGTTTTCTGCCTTTGGCTCACATATGAGTAAAGAAGGACTTTAAACGACTTTTAAAGAAGGAAACTTGTGGTTAAAGAAGTAAACAAACTTATGGATTTCTCTACTTTGTTTCTGTGTCACCATTTTCAGGATAAAGAGTTGGCTAGTACAGAGGCGTGACACAGGCGAGCAGGGGTATGAGAGAATTCCTCATTTGTTCTGGTTTCTTAGAAGGCCTTTCTGTGTTCTCACCAAGTCTGAACACAAAGCATGGCCTCTCAGGGTTGAGCCTCTGCTTCCTTAGTCACAGACGAACACACTTGCTCTGTACTTATTTGAATCACACTAAACTTCCATGCCTTGTGGGGCCACTGGAATTCTGTGCTCATGGGGCATCTTGAATGTCCTATGCACGTGAAGGGGCAAGGACGGCAAGAAATGGCCAACAAAGATCACCCATATGTCGTCTGCTCACAAATGCAGTCCACTGTCTTGTTGGCCTTCACTTACAAAAGACAACTTCAAAGGTACAAGTATTAGAATTCTCAGGACAAAACCAGGAGAGAATTCAGCCAAGTATCTAGTCCTTCAGAGTCCGCATGCCTGTGGAGCTGGCCCTGTTCCTGACTATTTCACACGTTCCATTCCCATCGCCACAATCCTAATCCACATTCTCCTTCCCTTTCAACTCAAGGATCAATGGATTTCTAAACTGGTTTCTTGACTATCGCTTCATTGTCTTCTAATTTATCCTATAGATTTTTGCCAGTTTAATTTTCCTAAAGCAATACTTTCACACATGACTTCACTTCAGTCCTTCAGTGGCGCCTCGCTGTCTATCAGGCTCAAATTCTTTATCACAAATTTCAGGGCTTTCTACATTCTGGCCTTAAGCCAACTTTTTATCTTTCTTCCGTTTTGTACCCTTGAACTCATGGAAGATTCATCTAATCAACCTGAATGAAAGTATTGCCTAATGGATGATGTCCGGGCTCAGAACACACTACCTCAAAATATGGCAGCCTAGGGATGAGAAAATAGCAGAAGTAGAAAGGTCATTCGCTGACCTTCCCCTACCTTTCTGCATGAGAGCTGGCCAGAAAGGAATTCTCTGTCCTACCCGAAGTCAGTCACAAGACCTTCATACAATAGACGTCTTGCCCTTTACACAGAGGAAAGAAGTGCGACACAGAGGCCAGTAAACAGGCCGTTCTCAGTCCTCAGATTATTACCAACCTTTTTGTCCAATCGTATTTCGTCATGACCGTCCATTCTTCATCAAACCTGAGCATAAACATACCCACTTGCTCCTGTGTCTTTGGGTCTTCATTTCTGAAGGCGCTCATGTCACATAAAACCTTGTTAAATAAAGATAATGGGGCTGGCCCTGTAGCCTTGTGGCTAAGAGAAGTTTGAATAAAGCGCTGGGTCTGTGTGCATGCTTGCTCTAAATCTCTACAGGATAGAGAAATGGAGGAGAAGGAATTGCAGTGTGACCGTGCTCCAGTGGACTGTGCTTTCTGCCTCTCCTTGTCTCTTTCTATGTCTCCCTGTCTCTCTCTCCGGAGAGTGTGCATCTCTCTGGTGAGTGTGCATGCCCTCTGACAACTTAAAAATAAAAAAAAAAAAAAGATGTTTCCTTCTCTCTTGTTAATCTGTCTTTTGTTCTAGGGTGTCAGCCATGACCCTTGAAATGGGTAAGGAAAAGTATTACTTTTTCTCCCCTATGATTTCTGTCACCCTCTGTCAATTGTACTCCCTCTGACAATTCAGTCTTTATTGAAACTCAGTCCATTTCTCCTCGAAGCCAGATTTTGCTCTTCCGTGAAACATTTCTCAAACACCCAGCCCATTAGTAATCTCATTTTAACTTCTTATAATGAGTCAATGGTGGCCACTGAAATGTATCAAACCCTACTCCCAAGAACCTGTAAATGTTACCTTATAAGGAAAAAGTGTGTTTGCAGATGTAACTAGATCAAGGATCTTGACATGGGGAGATTGTCTCGGATTATTCAGAAAGTGTCTTTATAGTAGAGAGGCAG
>NW_006159731.1:4281367-4286355 GCF_000334495.1 Tupaia belangeri chinensis
TTCCACATACAGAAAAGATAATGTGAAGAGAGGCAGAGATTACAATTATATGGTCACCAAAAGGAATGCCAGAAGTCACCAAAACTGAAAAGAGACAAGGAACAGATTTCCCCCTAGAACATCCAGAGAGAATGTGGTCCTCCTGAGTTTAGCCCAGTGGACCTGCAATTGACATTCTAGTCTTTCTGTTGTTTTAAGTGAAGTGATAATTTGTTATAGCAGCCCTAAGAGACTGATACACTACCCTAACACTTGTCGCTTATTCTACATGGCTTTCTTAAATAATTTTAAGTTTTTTGATGAGTTTCAAGTTCACAGCAAAATTCAAAAAAAAAAAAAATAACCAAGATTTTTTCCCTGTCTCCACACATGTGAATCCTCTCCCCATGTTCAACAGCGCCACCCCCAGAGTGGTACATTCGTTACAGTTGACGAACCTGCTTTGACACAGCATAATCGCCCAAAGTACATACTATATATTAGCATTCCCTCTTGGTATTGCACGTTTGAGTTTGGACAAATGTATGAAGACATGTATTCATCACTATAGTATCAGGAAAGTATTGTATGTATTTATTTACCGATTTATTTTTTCCATAAGTGAGAGAGAGCCAGAGAGAGAGCAACCCCAATAGGTCTTGAAACCACTCTCCACCCCCCAGATCATCAACACGTGGATGCCTGCCATACTCAGGGAGGTCTCTGATACGAATTTGGAACCTTCCTACGTGAGGCAGCCTCACAGAGTGTCATATCTGGCCCTATACAGACGGTTTTCACTGCTCTAAATATCTGTGTTATGCCTGTTTACCCTCTTTCCCCAAACCAGCACCGAATCCTAGTAAGCACTAATCTTTCTACTGTCTTTGTAATTTTGCCTTTTCCAGAAGGTCATATAGTTGAAATAGTCCTTTCAGAATGGCTCTTTTCACTTAGTAATGTGCATTTTAAGGTTCTTTTCATGACTGAATAGGTCATTTGCTTTTAGCACCAAATACTATTCCATTGTCTGAATGTTCTATGATTTACTTATCCATTCACCCTACTGAAGGACATCTTGGTTCCTTCCGAGTTTTGGCAACGATGAGTAAAGCTGCAGGAAACATCCACATGCAGGTTTTTATGTGTACGGAAGTTTTCAAGTGCTTTGTGTAAATGCCAAGGAGCAAAACTACTGGATCATATAGTAAAGGTATATTTAGTTTTATAGCAAATAGCCAAACTGTCTTCTGAAGTGGCTGTACCATTTTGTATTCCCAACAGCAATAAATGAGAGTTTCTGTTGTTCCAAATCCTCACCAGCATTTGGTGTTGTCAATGTTACAGATTTGGCCATGCTGCTAGGTATACAGTGGTATCTCGGGACCAGCAGATGGTGTAATGGTTACATTGCTGGACTCCCACATAGTTGACCACAGTTCGAGTTCCAGACCCGGTGGCTTAAACTCATACCAGGCGCATGTGCATGTGTTGCCAAGATCCTAAGAAGAGAATGGAGGAGAAGGGATTGCATGTTGCAATCCCCCCTGGGGGGTGATTTCTTGCTTTCTGTCTCTCTGTCTCTCTCTGTCTCTCCAGTGATCATATGTGCCCTACAGCAAAAATCTCTCTAAAAATAAAAAAGATATATAGTAGTTGGTATCTTGTTTTAATTTGCATTTCCTGATAACATGGGATGTGGAATATCTTTTCAGGTGCTTATTTGCCACTTACATATCTTCTTTGGTGAATTGTCTATCAAGGTCTTTGGCCCATTTTTAAATAAATCAGGTTGTTTTCTTATTGAGTTTTAAGAGTTTTTTGTATTTTTTGGGTAACAGTCCTTTATCAGATACATCTTTTGCAAATATATTTTCCCCAGTATGTGAATTGTCTTATTATTCTCTTGACAATATCTTTCACAGAGAACAAGTTTTTAATTTTAATGGCGTCTAACTGGTCAATTTATTTTTTCATGAATCATGCCATTGATTTTGTATCTAAAAAGGCATTGCCATGCTCAAGTTCGTCTAGGTGTTCGTGTTATCTTCAAGGAGTTTTATAGTGCTGTACTTTACATTTTGGTCTTTAATCCATTTGGGGTTGAGGTTGTGATAGGTGTAAGGACTATGTGTAGTTCTTGTGTGTGTGTGTGTGTGTGTGTGTGTGTGTGTGTATGTGTGTGTACATCCAGTTTACTAGCACCATTATTGAAAATACTATCTTGGCTTTGTTATATTGCCTTTGATCTTTTGTCAAAGATCAGTTGAATATTTTCATGTGGATCTATTTCTAGGCTCTACATTCCATTGATTTCTTTTTCTATTCTTTCCCCAATACCACGCCGTCTTGATTACAATAGCTTTATAGTAAGTTTTGAAGTCAAATGATGCTTCCAATTTTGTTCTTCAGTGTTGTGTTGGCTATTCTGAGTTCTTTGCTCTTGTTTGTACACTTCAGAACCATTTTGTAGATATCTACAAAATAGCTCGCTTGGATATTAATTGGGATTGCATCACATTTATAGGTCAGGTTGGGAAGAACTGATATCTTACAATATTGAGTCTTTCTGCATGAACATGATTTGCAGTTTTCCTCTTTTAAATCTTAATCATATTTTGCTATACTAGTATTTGAATTTTTGTTTGTGCTGATATAAATGATACTGTCTTTCTGATTTTAAATCCCACTGTTCATTGTTGGTATACAAGAAGAAAGTTGACTTTTTTATATTAACCTTTTATCTTACAAAATTTATTAATTAATTAACTTATTAATTAATTAATTAATTAATTATTATTGCCCAAAGGTACATGCACTCATTAGAGGGATAGGGACAAAGAGACAGAGAAAGAGAGAAAAAGAGAGGGAGAAAACACTCTTCAATGTGATATAGTCATGCTACGATCCCTTCTCCTCTATTTCTCCATCCCGTCATGAATTTGGGCATGCATGCTTTTTTTTAAAGCTACCAGAACTGGGATTCAAACCCCATTCAGCCATGTGAGATTCAAATTTCTTAACAGCTAGGCCACCGAGCTGGCCCATATCTTACAGCCTTTCTATAATCACTTGTTAGTTCCAGGTTTTTTGTTGATTTATTTAGATTTTCCACATACATGAACATGTAGTCTGTGAACAGAGACAGCTTTATTTATTCCTTACTAATCCATTTATCTTTTGTATCTTTTACCTGTCTTATTGCATTAGCTAGTAATTCCAGTATAATTTTGAGAAAAAGTGGTGGAGAGGGACGTCTCTACTCTGTTCCTAATTTTAGTGGGAAAGCCTACAGTTTGTTTTGTTTTAGTTTTAACCATTAAATATAATTCATCAAGTTCAGGAAGTTCTCCTCTATTCCTAGTTTTCTGAGTTGTAACAATTCAGAAATTCAATTGTTAATGAATTTTGTTAAATGCTTTTTCTGCATCTATTGATATTGTGTGCTTTTTCTTTTTTTAGCATATTGATGAGATGGATTGTAAAGTTAATTTTCAAATGTTGAACAAATCTTGCATACCCACAATAAATTCTACTTGGCCGTGATATAAAATGCTTTTTAATGCATAGCTTATTTGACTTGCTAGTATTTTGCTGAAAATTTGTACATATGTGTTCATGAGAGATGTTCTTTAGTTTTCTTGTAATGACATTGTCTTATTTTCATATTAGGATAATTCTGTCTTCATAAAGTAAGTTAGAAAGTATTCCCTCCGCTCTGTCTTCTGAAAAGGATTGCATGGGAACCAGCAGTTAGCGTAATGGCTATGTTGCTGGACTCCCACGTAGTCGACCGCGGTTCATGTCCCAGACCCGGTGGCTTAAAACTCACGCCGGGCGCGTGTGCGTGCGTGCCCAAGATCCCGAGAGGAGAATGGAGGAGAAGGGATTGCGGCGTGACCATCCCCCCTGGGGGGTGATTTCTCGCTTTCTGTCTCTATGTCTCTCTCTGTCTGTCTGGCGAGCGCACGCGCCCTACAGTGAAAATCTCTCCAAAAAAATAATAATAATAAAAATAAAAATAAAAATAAAAAAAGATTGCAGAGAATTGGTGTAATTATTTCCTTACATGTATGATAGAATTTACTAGTGAAACCATCTGCATCAGATGAGCTGGTTGTTTTCTGTTTTAAAAGGTTAATGTTATTGATTTAATTACTTTAATAGATACAAGTCTATTTGTGTTGTTTATTTCTTTTTGAAGTTTCAACAAATTGTGTCTTTCAGCGAATTTGTCCATTTTATCTAGGTTCCCCCAGGTCAGTTAGGTTCTTATAACACCCAGCAGGTTAGATTAAATCGTTTTTCCTGAGAGCAACCCTTGATAGGGACAGGGACCTGTTATATATTTCAAAATGGTTCCTTTTTCCCTCCCCCTGTGGAAATCAAAGGTGAATTTTTCTTTTTTATTTCAATGAGATCTTAATCTACCTCCAGTAGGTAAATTAGACAATATTGTAGGGAATCCCCTGATGACTGAACCACCCTTGTTTTTTTGTTTGTTTGTTTGTTTTTTTTGGTTTTTACTTATTTATCTGGTTCTTCCATGAGAGAGAAAAACAGAGGGAGGAGGAGACAGGCACCCTGAACAGGGTCCCCACAACATAATACACCCCCAGTCCTAGCCAGTCTGGATCCTAGGCCTACATGCACACGCTGTAACCAGGGGCATCCTGGAACATGACCTACAGACCTCTCTCATAGTTGTATTGCTCCTGTGCCTCTACCTGACCCCGGCCTAGGATTTTCTCAGAGTTGTCCTCCTTGAGCTTCCAGCAATTCATCAATACCAGTTCAAGTTTCGTACTCAGGGGCCAGATCCTGGAGGTGGTTTCCACTTGTGAGTCTGTGCTCCAGAAACCTGTGATTCTCTGTCTCTCCAATGCTGGGGGCAGTGGTTTGCCCTCTATCTTCACTTCTCCTATGGTTCCAAGAAGAGATGTTGACTTCTCAGTCTGCTCGGCTTTCTACTTGTTGTTAGAATGGAGTTGCTACTTTCAAGTTCCCTA
>NW_006159731.1:4286710-4294829 GCF_000334495.1 Tupaia belangeri chinensis
CACAGAACTGGAAAAGAGACATACTCATTATTTTGTCCTTCCACCCAAACTATAAATTCTTCAGAGCACAGAAATTTCCCCCCTAATTTATTACATTTTTCTATCACACCTTGCATTGTGAACTGCAGTAAATATAGGTGTTGGTGTTCAGTAAATATTTTGTATGTATGTACAGGCTTGTTGAAAAATAATTTTCACAAATCAATAACCTATTTGAGGCTGGCTACATAGACTAGTGATTTAAGGAAGCTGGATCTCACATGCCCAACTTAGTTTGAGTCCTGGCCTCAAATGCTTGAAAACACACTGGGCTCGTGTGTGTGCATGCCCCAAATTCCAACAGAAGAGAGAAATGAAGAAGGTACTGTGGCATGACCATGCCCCATGGGGGCTACTTTTTCCCTCTCCTTATCTTTCTTGATTACTCTGTCTCTCTCTAGCAGGTGCAAGCACTCCCTTGCAATTATAAAAAATGAAAAACAAAACAAAAAACTTCCTTCTAAAGTGTTCAGTTTGTTGAGTTGGCCAAATACATACTGTGTAACTACCAGCACAGTCAAGATGTCAAGATGTAGACTATTGCCTTTAGCTCAAAAGGTTCTCTTGTACTTTTTGTTTTAGGTTTTTGCCAAGGATGTGTACACTCACCTGAGAGTGATAGAGAGCACGTACTCACTGGAGAGACAAAGCAACAGAAAGTGAGAAATCACCCCCTGAGGATGGCCACATCACAATCCCTTCTCCTCTGTTCTCCTCTTGGGATTTTGGGCATACACTCACATAGGCCTGGCATGATTTTTAAGTTGCCAGGTCCAGGACTTGAACTGCAGTCAGCCATACCATCTTAACCACCAAGCTACCTCCTGGCCCCTCCTTTACAGTCAATCTCCTCCCCCAACTCCTTGTTTCCAGCAACCATTGTTCTGATTTCTGTTTCTATGGTTTTGCATGTTCCAGAATGTCATATAAATGGAATAAAACAGTATATAACTCTTTGTTTCTGGCTTCTTTTATTTAGTATAATGTTGGAAGATTCATCCATGTATTTATATGTATTGGTGGTTTGATTCTATTGTGTGGATGTACCACATTTTGCTTATTCATTTACCAGTTGACAGGCATTTGGGGTACCTCTAGTTTGAGGCTATTGTAAATAAGGTTGTTGTAAATATTCATGAACAGGTCTTTGCCATAAGCGTTCACGTATAGGTCTTTATGTGGCTACAGTTTTCATTTTTCTTAGATCTGGTTGGGGTGGGATAGCTGGGTCACATGGTAAATGTACTTATAACGTGCATAACTTTACAAGAAGTGGCTTAATTGTCTCTTCTATGAATCTGTATCATTATTGCATTCCCACCAACAAATTACAAGATTTCTAGTTGCTTTGCATCCTCACCAGAATTTGGTACTCTCAGGCTGTTCAATTTAATTTTAGCGATTCTGTAGGCATATGGTGATGTCCTGCTATGGTTTAAATGTACATTTCTCTCTGATGAATGATGATAAGCATGTCATAATATGCTTAACTGCCATTGGCACATTCTCTTTGGTGAAGTGTCTGTTCAAAGTTTTTACTCATCTTTTTGAATATTGGGTTTTTCTTAATATTTGCTGAGAAGTTATGTGTGTGTAGATATAGACATAAAATCATATTTGTCCGTTGTTAACTATGTTTTACAAATATTTTCTCCTAGTTTATGACTTACCTTTACATTTTCTTTTTTAAGAATTATTTAATATTATTTATTCATTCATTTATTTTAATTTTATCAGAGAGAGACAGAGAAAGAGAAGGAAAGTGAGAAAGCAAGCCATCAGTCTAGGACTCAAACCGTGGTCAGCCATGTGCGAGCGTCCAGCACCCTAACCACCACGCCACTGTCTGTTCAAAGTTTTTACTCATCTTTTTGAATATAGGGTTTTTCTTAATATTTGCTGAGAAGTTATGTGTGTGTAGATATAGACATAAAATCATATTTGTCCGTTGTTAACTATGTTTTACAAATATTTTCTCCTAGTTTATGACTTACCTTTACATTTTCTTTTTTAAGAATTATTTAATATTATTTATTCATTCATTTATTTTAATTTTATCAGAGAGAGACAGAGAAAGAGAAGGAAAGTGAGAAAGCAAGCCATCAGTCTAGGACTCAAACCGTGGTCAGCCATGTGCGAGCGTCCAGCACCCTAACCACCACGCCAATTGGTCTCCCATATTGTTTTGTTAACAGTCTCTTAAAAAGCAAAAATTTTAAATTCTAATGAAGTCACATTTATCCATATTCTATTTTCTGGTCCATGCTTTTTGTGACTTATCCCAGAAATCTTTGTCTAACCCAAAGTCAGAGATTGTATTTCTATATTTTCTTGGAGAAAGTTTGTAGTGTTTGCTCTAACATTTTGGTCGGTGATCCATCTTTAGTACACTTTTGTATGTGATTATAGGATCATTCACTATTTGAGGTACAGCTATGTCGGGCAGAACACAACTACTGAACATCCAACTCAGGAACAAAAAGATCCATCTCACAAAACAAAGACCAGGGCCCAGCAGGAGAGTTTGGAATTTTCCTTGGAGACCTTGAATGGGAAGATGTAGTTTACCTCTTTCTTCCTTCCTTTCTTTCCTTCCTTCCTGCCTTCCTTCTTTCCTTAAGATCTCCCACTTGGATATTCTTGATTAACTTGCCATGTGGAGAAAACTACCTCTTTCATTATCTGTGAAATGGGTGCAGTCATGGTTGACATAAAACTACTTTACAGGCTTGTGTAGACTGATGAGAAATCTTGTAGAGGGGCCACAAGGATTCCAAGTTTAACTGTGATTATTGCTAATTATACTAATTCTCAATTAAAACTGCTGCCAGAAAGCCTGCAGATGACATCAGCAATAAGCGATCCATTGATTTATATGTGTTGTGAGCATATTAATTGTAATTATCACTTTGGCAGCCACACTGTAACGTCATAGATGTTTATTCCGTTAGTGATTCATTGTTTTCAAAGTATTATTCTGGTAATGATGAGTCTGTGTTACTGACCAAGGTCATCTTATGATGAAAGGTCATTATTTTGTGGGATTTGTGACTCCTCTCTCATAGGAGACAACTTCTACATGTCCCGCCCTTGAAGGATAGCATAGTGTATTAAAACTAGGATTGGAGAAAATCATTTTAGTTCTGATGCTGGGCTCTTTTCACTCTGGGAGCAGGTGCCTTCCATAAATATTTTCCTGAATTTGAAGTTTCCATGGGAAGTGGGTGGGTGGTCTGGATATCAGACTAAGGGCCTAGCAGTCAGGGTCTGGATCTATCTTTGTCTAAAGGCCCAGGACAATGGCAATAAATACACAAGTCCAAAGGAGTGATGTGGCTCTGAGCCTGAACCCAGCAAAAAGATACAGAGAACTCCCTTCCAATGACTATTGTTAAACACTTAGCACTTTGTATTTGTGACATGCTTTCATCATTTACTTACTCTTCACTGCAGCCCTGTGAGTTAGGGCACTCTCACTGCCAGCCCAAGGAGAAAATAGCCAAGAGGAAGTAGTAATGGTGGGGGGGGATAACTGGGACTTCCCTCTCTGCCTGGCCTTTTCAGCTGGTCTTGGCTATCATCGTGAGTTACCAGTTTTAAATGGTAAGTGATCCTAGTTTTCTCAATTAACTTTTCTTCTTTAACCTTTTAGAATGAAAAATATTTAGAATGTTCCAAAGAAGAAAAAAATAGTAAACTCCACTATTCAACTTCAACAGTGATAAAGAAATGACCAATCTAATTTTATTAGTACCTCACCACTTCCCCCCTGAATGAATTATTTTAGAACAAAGATTAATTTAAAACAAAGTTCATAGATTTTGTGCTGTCAAAATTTCATTACCTATCTCTAAAAAAAAAAAGGATTTTTTTTTTTAATTTAAGATAAGAATTTTACAAACCCTTCTGTCAAGGGCTGACCTAATAGATCTCAGCAAGAGAGCTGCTCTGCTGTGTAGGAAACCCTAACCCAGAGGCAGGGTTTCTAGGGATGGTTTAGCACCAGGCTTCTTTTTTTTTTTTTTTTTTTGGGCACGTGCACTCGCCAGACAGACAGAGACAAAGAGACAGAAAGCAAGAAATCACCCCCGAGGGGGGATGGCCACGCTGCAATCCCTTTTCCTCCATTCTCCTCTCGGGATCTTGGGCACGTATGCACACGTGCCCAGCGTGAGTTTAAACCACCGGGTCTGGGACTCAAATTGCATTCGACTACATGGGAGTCCAGCGACATAGCCATTACGCTAACTACTGGTCCCGCACCAGGCTTCTTCATGAATTGGTCTGTGGCAGGCAAGGAAACATCCCTCTTTCTGGTGGCATCCCAATCCCTAGAAGAGGATTTTCTTCTTTCTGGTTTTAAAGAATCATTTTATTTAACTTTTATTTAGTATTAGTATTTTTGAATTTGACAAGAAAGAGACAGAGAGAGAGAGAGAGAGGGAAAGTGAGAAAGCAAGCTACCAGGTCTGGGACTTGAACCACAGTCAACCATATGGAAATCCAGAGCCTTTAGCCACCACACCACCTGCCAGCCCCGGGGATTTGCTTTTAAAACGTAACTTTTCACACCTAGAAAAATTATCAATAATTTATTTATGTCCAGTTACTTTCTTCAAATATCTCATAAAAGGTTTTCTTTTGTTGGGCCATCATTACAGTCATGACGTATTTTTGTGTAGAAAAGCATGTCATGACTTTTCCAATGACTCAATATTTATTAGCATCAGGATTAAAGTTAAGTTCTACTCATTGCAGTTGGTTGGTGTCTCTCAAGTCTTTTTAAATCTGTTTCCTGTTTTTTCTTTGTTCTTTTCTTGCACTTTATTTGCTCAGTAAACCACATAATTTTTCTTACGGCATTTTGTCCTGTATCTTGCTGATTACATCCCCATACTTTCTTTTCTTTTTTTTTTTTTTTAATGTTTGTTTCTTGAGAGAGGGAGAATCACTCTCAATAGGGTACCACACTGCAATTCCCACTCCTACTACCCATCCCAGGCCCCAGCCTTCCCCCAGTCAGGATTAACGGTGGTAGATTTGCGAAGTCAAAGGATTTGGGCAGGTGGAGTTAGCCAGATGAACTGCACTTACTTCACACAATTAGGTCAATATGTTTACTTTTTATTTATTTTTTAAAAGTCAAATTATGGAGTATTTAAAACATAATTTTAAAAAATTCAGAAGGTAATATAATAACTACAATTCTGTGCCTATCACCCAGTCAGGATTAAGGTACACATACCTTGCATTTAAAGGTTGACAGGGGATGGGACCAGCAGGTGGTGTGATGGTTAAGGTCTCAACACTCCCACATGGCCAACCATGATTTGAGTTCCAGACCTGATGGCTTGCTTTCTCACTTTCTCTCTCTCTATCTCTCTCTAGTCAAATTTTTAAAAAAATGAATGAGTAAATAAAATTAAATAAGTGATTCTTTTTTAAAAATTTTTAAAAATATAATAAAGGTTGACAGGGAAAATGAACCCACAGTCTTCCTTACAGATTCAGTATCACTTGAGCAGTATGTTACCACTACACCACCACAATGAAATATGTTTTTAATAACTTTATCTGTCCCTAGTTTTTTCTGAAAATTGGTGTTTAGATTTAGAGACTTGGTCAGATTCATTTTTTTTTCAAGGGTACATCATAATGTTGTAAATTTCCATCAGAAGGCCTGTATTTTCTCTCTTTTTTTAGTAGCCTTTGGTAATTGTTGCCTGAATCCATTAATTCATTAGTGGTTGCAAAATGGCAACTATTGAGATCATAATGTGGATTTTTTTTTATTCTGTTGATACGGTATAGTACATTAACTGATTTTTAGTGTTAGCCAACCTTACGTTATTGGAATAAATCCCACTTGCTCATGGTATATAATTATTTTTACATGTTGTTGGATTGGTCTGTTAATATGTGTTTAATATGTTTGTGGTTATAGTCACTAGAGTCTTTCATTTTCTTTCTTGTGATGTCCTTTGTCTGACTTTTGTACCAAGGCAATACTAGCTCCAGAGAGTGAATTGGAAAGTGTTCCTTTCTCTATTGACTTTTCAGAATGTTCTTTCCATTTATACTGTACAAAAATATGTCCGTATGTTTTTGTGTTCTCATTCCTTTGTGTAGCTTTACAGTACTTCACTGAGTGGCTATACCAATGTTTACTCAGTCAATTCCTTATTTGAATTGTTTCCAGTCCTTTGCTTGTAACTCAGTCTATGCTGAATTATCCTAATTTAAAAAAATTTTTTAAACCCTGTATCTGTTATACAGATTTCCAAAAGAGAGACCGGTGAGTCGAACAGAGTTGACTCATCAGTCAAACATACATAGAACTTTGATAGATAATGCAAAATTTCTTTTCTTTAGGGATTGAACCATTTTGTAGTTTGTATAGTAATAATAATAAAGTCACTATTTATACACAGCTTCACCAATAAGATGAAGCTTAATGTTTTTGCTAAATTTGTTTTTTTTTCTTTTTTATTATTCTACTATTTATTAAGAAATTTGAGTAATAGCTCCATTTTGTTTGAATTTGTACCTTTTCTTTTCTTTATGAATGAGTTTTAGCATTTTCTCATATAAGGACCACATCTCTCTTCATAACTGTTTGTATCTCTGACCACTTCATCTATGAAGTAAATTTTTTTTTCACTTTTGTACAGTAAGGATATTGAAACATTTTGCCTGGGGTTTAAATATTTTTCCCCATTTTAGTATCTTTTTTACATGTTAAAGTATTTTCATTTACTATGTAAAAAAATTGACTTTTAATTTTTGTGATCTATTGATATCTTCTAGGTTTCCTTTCTAAACCAAGTACAGACAAAGGAGTTATTCAGAAAGAAATACCCCTGAATCAGAGCAGCCCAAGTCCAAGGAAATCATTAGCCAAATGCCCAGAGACCTCAAACTAATGATTCCCTAGAGTCATTTACCCCCACTTTTCTTCCTTACCGTTATTAACACAATTATTACCAGATAAACCATAGACTTCTAAATAACCATCCTTTCTCTAACTTAGAATCTGTTTCTTTTTGGTTTTTTTTTTTTCACAGTTTTTCTCATTGTTGTTGACTTGGGTTGATGGAAGTGATAATGTGGGAGTGTGGACAGGGAGGAGATCCTGAGAGATGGAAAGCTTTGAATAAAGCTGAGGGGCCCCTAACAGTGCCAAACGTGGCTGACAAATGTATTTCCTCTTATAGTCACTGCCATGAGAACAGGCATGTTTTCTTAAACTCACATTCCTCTTTTTAGAAACTACTTGTAGCTTTCATCAGGACTTCTTTTACAGAATAAAACCAACACTTCAGGTCTTGGAAGTGTCAGAGAGAATGTCAGTGGCACAGATTACGCATTATTTTTGTGGACTTAAAGACCGTAGGCATGCTGACTAGTCATCGTGAGAAGGTCCTGGCACTGCTGTCTGCCCTGCCTTCCTTCACATGTTCTGTTTTTGACAGGCAGCTCAGCCAGATGAACTTCACTCATTTCATACATTCCGGTTAATATGCTTACTTTTAATTTATTTTTAAAAAATCAAATTATGGAGGGAACCAGCAGTTAGCGTAATGGCTATGTTGCTGGACTCCTACGTAGTCGACCGTGGTTCGCGTCCCGGACCTGGTGGTTTAAAACTCACGTCGGGCGCGTGTGCGTGCATGCCCAAGATCCCGAGAGGAGAAAGGAGGAGAAGGGATTGCGGCGTGACCATCCCCCCTGGGGGGTGATTTCTCGCTTTCTATCTCTCTGTCTCTCTCTGTCTGTCTGGCGAGTGCATGCCCTATAGCGAAAACCTCTCAAAAAAAATCAAATTATGGAATATTTAGAACACAATTTTTGCTTTAATTCAGAAAGTAATACAACAGCAACCCTGTGCTTACCACCCATCCTCTAAACTGAATTTCTACACAATGCATATGTTTAACAATTAAACCTTAAGGGGCCAGCAGGTGGCATGGTGGTTCAGTTGCTGGACTCCCACATGGCTGGCCAGAGTTGGAGTCCTGGACCCAGTAGCCTGAAAATCATGCCAGGCACATGTGTGTGTGTGGCTCCAAAATCCTGAGAA
>NW_006159731.1:4297865-4304686 GCF_000334495.1 Tupaia belangeri chinensis
TGTGCGTGCGTGCCCAAGATCCCGAGAGGAGAAAGGAGGAGAAGGGATTGCGGCGTGACCATCCCCCCTGGGGGGTGATTTCTCGCTTTCTATCTCTCTGTCTCTCTCTGTCTGTCTGGCGAGTGCATGCCCTATAGCGAAAACCTCTCAAAAAAAATCAAATTATGGAATATTTAGAACACAATTTTTGCTTTAATTCAGAAAGTAATACAACAGCAACCCTGTGCTTACCACCCATCCTCTAAACTGAATTTCTACACAATGCATATGTTTAACAATTAAACCTTAAGGGGCCAGCAGGTGGCATGGTGGTTCAGTTGCTGGACTCCCACATGGCTGGCCAGAGTTGGAGTCCTGGACCCAGTAGCCTGAAAATCATGCCAGGCACATGTGTGTGTGTGTCTCCAAAATCCTGAGAAGAATGGAAGAGAAGGGATTGCAACGTGGCCATCTCTCCTCTCTTTCTCTCTCTCTCTTTCTTTTTCTCTCCAGTGAGTGTATGTGCCCTTTAGCAAAAACCTAAAATAATAGTAGTAATTTAACTTCAAATAAAGGCTTTGAACAACTCTGCATTACAGTAAGTTATATAAATTCACATAAAATGTGTTTATATATATGTACATGTGAATATACACAGGTTTGAATGAAGTTGGGGTAGAATGCTTTCGACTGTGGTTGCTGCTTGGACTGTATCTCTGCACAGCTTACCACTTTTCTTCATTCCTTCATATGCAATAGAGGATACATCAGACCTTATTTCTTTATTTAATTGTCTCCAAACATTAAATCGTTTAGGAACAAGTCAAACAGTGACAAACATGGAACACCAAGAAAGGGTCCTGTATCTTGTTATAATTTAGAAGCCGTTCCATTAACCTTAGCATGGCCCTTGCTACTGGGTTGTGCTGAACTTCCAGAAATATGAGCTTTATCTCTACATAGGAGTTGAGATAGAGAGTGTTCAGAAGTTGCAGGCAGGTTATGACTCTGACAAATTAGTTCCTAATTATTTGGCTCTAGGCTCTGTCCATATTGCACGCAGAGCAGCCCTTTACCAGGACACTTGGAGAGTTTTGTAGCTTAGACTGATGTAATTGAAAACAAATGGATCCATGTGATTATCTCAACCACAAATACGTAACACAATGTGTGATATATTGAAAAGGCAAGAGAAAATTTAGTAATGGAATTTAAAACTGTTTGAAAGGAAGAAAATTTGAGGAGAAAGAAAGGAAGAAGATTGGTGACGCCAGTTTGATTATTTTCAAATACCACAGCTGGGCTTGGGTTTATACAAAAAGGGTGCATCAAGTTGTAAAGGACACCAGCAGGAGTCTAAGTGGTGGAGTGCCACATGGAAGAATAGATGACAGGCTTTAGACACCCAGAGCCCTGCAAGTTCATTCACTTTTAATGTACTTTGTTTTCTCTAGAAAAACCTACTGACTTAGGTGCTCTCTCAGAGAAGCATCTAGGAAGAAATACAACCTTTATTGTGATCACTTTATTCATTTATTCCATTTTTTTTAAAGAATTATTTATTTAGTTTTATTTATGCATTCATTTAATTTGACCAGAGAGAGGGGGAAAGTGAGAAAACAAGCCACCAAGTCCAGGACTCGAACCATGGTTGGTCATGTGGCAGTGTTTAGCACCTTAACCACCACCTGCTGGTTCCCACATTTATTCAGTTTTTATTACACACTATTGCTATTCAAATATATGCATATTCCATGTAGACCAAATATTTTTTTAAGGAATCATCTTATTAGTTTTCTGTTCTCTATTATTATTTTTAAATATGCTATAGGGCACATGCACTCACCAGAGAGATTAAGGGAGAGAGAGAAAGAAAGTGAGAAAGCAAGCCACCAGGTCCAGGACTTGAACTGTGGTTGGCCACATAGGAGTCCAGCACCTCAACCACCACACCATCTGCTGGCCCTTAGGCCGAGTATTTTAGTAATAATGGTAATAACTACCACTCATTGAACTCAGCATGTCTTGAACATTGTGCTAAGCACTACATGTTATCTCCCTGAACCCCTACAACAACCCTCTGAGACTGCCACTCTTGTCCTCTTGCAGATGAGGAAGGAATATAGAAGTTACTTGCTTAAGATACATATCTAGTGGCATGGTGATTGAGTTGCTAGACTCCCACATGGATGACTGCAGTTCAAGTCCCAGACCGGGCGACTTGCTTTCTGACTTTCCCTTTCTTCTCTCCGTCTCTCTGATCAAATTTAAAAAAATAATAATAATAAATAAAAATGAATAAATCATTATTAAAAAGTATACGTATCTAGAAAATTATTGTTAACTACTATGTGATATTGCTCTTCCAAGCACATCAAACATCTTGCGATTAATACTTTATATAATGAAAGGGCTTCCAAAGACCAGCTGGTTTTGGATGAATATATAGGATTAAGTTTTTCAGAAGTATAAAAATAAATGTGATTCTTAATAAAGTTCTATGAAAGGTTTTTAAAACATTCATTTAGATAAGTGAATTTTAATACATCTGTTTGAAAGCCAACTATACACAATATAATAGATGTATTAGGTGGAAATGTCCAAAAGTGGCCACAGTTTTTTGTTTGTTTTATCTGCAAAAGTTGTAATTTCATATGATTCAATCTAATACTTTTGCCAGGGTTGGAAAGGTGGTACTTCTTGGGATCTGAGATTTTGTTTATCCAGTCAGCCAGCAATATTTATTGAGGACTAACTGTGCCAAATACTATGTCAGTCCTAGGATCACAAGCCACAAGGACACAGATCTTATCCCCAAGAAATTCTCAGCCTTCAATAGGAAACAGACAGGTGTATGAACAATTACAATTAAAATAAAATCAATACAGTCTTGAAGCTCTGTACAAAATGTCTTAGGATGTTGACAATGGGGCATGCACATCAGCCTGAAGAAGGCTTGGTGGTCTTCATATAGAAGAGGCAGTTCTGACTGAGATGTAATAAGTGAATAGACACTTGCCACTATATGTAAAAATCCAACATAGCTTTCAAAGATGAAGAGTGACATTTCTTTAGTGTTGCAGAATGTTCTTGAGCCAGGCCTATCTGCTTCTGAACCTGTAACATGCCTGTTACAAGCTTTGTATCTTGGCACAAGTTGCTTCTTTTAACTCCAGTGTTACTCTCTATAGGTAGAGATATTAGCACCTGCCTCAAGAAATTATTATGAAAATCAATTGCATAGTATATGTTAAAAGCTCAGCAAAATTAGGTATACCTGTACTTAAATGGTGGATATTTTAATGATTGTTCCTTATTTCTTTCTTAACTGGCACATCACTGTACCATCATCCAGGAGGTGTCAACTGTATTTCCCATGAAAGCCTTGGTTGAGGATGGGAAAAGGGTGCAGGTATTGTCTTGGTAGGTGATCTCTGATCTTAACAGGCTTGTGGCCTTTTGTTAGACCATAGCATGGCACTGAATGTTCCCAGGAGTCAGTGGTATCTGCTTGTCATCTTGCAAGTGTGTGTATGAGCTGGAAGAGCAAACTTGTCAGCGTACAAGTGTTCCCAGATGGCTTTTTCAAGGACTTTTGATCTCTGCAGTCTTTGATTTCAATGTTCTCCAGAGATCTGAGAGCAGATTTCTTCTTGCATCCTTAAACATGGCTGTGCAAAATTGAGCAAATAATCGGCTCGGTTTAGCCCATCTTGTTTAACTACAGATGGACTTGTGGCAGGAGGAGCAACTTCTCATCTGATATCATCGACTAAGCCATGATCCACTGGCCTTGGGAACTGTTTTCAGAAGAGCCTTGGAAGAGGCTAGCCAGGTGTCGACCTGCATGCAGCTAGAATAAAAGTTCGAATTGCAGAACCTTGCCTGTGAAGAGTGCCAGATATTATCGCTGTGGTCAACTGTTTCGGTCTTTGCATGGTTTCACTAACTCCACTCGTAAGTTGTAATGGACTTGAGATGGCAGTGTAGGAGCTGTGAATGCTGAGGTCCTGGAACACAAGCACAGTACAGTCAGTCACAGGAAAGCCAGGCTTCGTGCAGCCTGCCCCCTTGGGCTGGCTTCCTACAGAGAATAGAGTCCAAAAGGAAGACTGTCCGTGTCTCCTGTATGGTGGGCCCTTAGTTATGGGAGGTTCTGAGTCTTAAGATCTCAGTTCAATAAAAAGCAGGCCTTGGTTATCAGACACTGTTGTAGAAACAATATGCACCATAGGCTGAGCACGGCTCTGATCCATGGCATAGTATTGCTTTGCTTCTTAGTCTTGTCTCAGTCTTTTGAAAACACTACGTGAGAGCACATCACTGACATTGTATGAAGGGTTAACTATGGGTTCATTTTTGGGGTGGGGGGAATGTTTTAGTTGTTACAAAGCCTCTTCTCCTCATGGCTGTGTTCTGATATAACCTCAGTGCCATCCAAGACAATAAATTGCAAAGGAGTTGGGGTGAATCCAATGATTTTTCCACAGCATCTTTAGTTGTAAGTATGTCGAATTTTTAAAAATGAAACTCCATAAACCACATCATCACAGAGTCCTGTTGCTGTCTCCAGGGGGTTTCAGAGTTCCAAATGCTTGCCTTTTTTGGACGTTGCATTGATGTGGCCCTGGGGACTGCTTAGAGTGACTAAAAACAGTCCTGGCACTGGGTCACCTTGTGGCCGAGGTGAAATGGGGATCTTGTTTTCAAGAGGCTAGGGAAGAACTCAGGGGAAAGGACCCAAGAGGAGACCACTTGCTCTTTGGAGCTTAGGAGAGATTGACCCTTAACCTTCCCAATCTTCAGGCCTTAGAAGCTCCTCACTGCTCACACACGTTCATATTCATCTTGGCAGCCTGAACCCCCACATCCTTGGAAATTCCTAGAAGTGTAAAGACAAAATCAGCTTCAGGATGTTGGCAGGATTCAATGTGTTACTAAAAATGGGCCTTTGTGGATGGAGACTTAAGTGTTTTAAGTGAAAAAAAGAAAAGGAAATTTATGTAATTATCAGTGACTCCAGTGACTTCAGTTGTTCTGAAATGGTTCATTTACCGAAGATTGAAATAGGGTCACAGGAACACTGCTTCCTGGTCAGGGAGAAGCCTTTCTCTCTGCAGCCCCGACTCCTCCCTCCCACCTCAGCCAAGAATATCACATGGGAACACGTACGGAAACTGTTCCTGGGGGTTTGGATTTACAAACTTCATAACCATTCTCTTACACCACAACCCACCTTCTCAGTGACTCCCAGCTCCCCTGGGTCTTTCCTCAAACACTAAATAATGGGACAGGACTAGAAGGCAGCTCCTTGTTCAGAGTGCAGAGGAGGAAGGCTGCGTGACTGGTTCCCTGGGCATGGGTCTAACTACAGGCCCCTGGCTGATGCCTACTCTGGATCAGTGTGTGAAGGCTAAGATCTGGAAAGAGCTGGAGGTGGGGAGCGGTTTTCCGTGACAGCCTCTCTTATTCATGACCATCCTTCTCTCAGCCAAAACTGTATTTCCTGGTACCTCTCTCGGGGTTGCAGACGAGGAGCAGTTGGATCATTTGATTAGCTTTTTCCCAGAACAGGGAGCCTCCCATCTCTGTTTACTTCTCAGTGAGTGAAGGAGGAGGCCCAAGAATGGGGCGCCTTCTGGGGCTGCTCCTGCAATGGGAACCGTCCCAGACTCAGCCATGGGCTTGCTAACTGTCGATTTTCCCACATCAGGTAGATACCTGCTGACCTTTGCCATCTCCTCCACTCCTGGAGAAAACTACTTTAGGGTGGTCCCACTCCAGCTCTCCCCTCCAAGAAATGAAACTCGCATTGCTCCTCATAGAGGAGCAATCCTCTGGGTTTTTGTTTGTTTGTTTGTTTGTTTGTTTTTTAATTGTGGTGGGAAAATATGCATGACATAGGACCTTTGGCTTGGTAGTTAAGGTGTCTGGGTTCTACTTGGTCAACTATGCAGTTCAAGTCCTGGGTTTGGCAGCTTGAAAAACACACTGGAGGTGTGCATGTGTATACCGAAAATCTCAAAAAAAGGGAGCGATGGAGAGAAGGGATGGCAGTGTGACCATGCTCCCTCCATGGGGTGCTTTCTCCCTCCCTCTCTCTCTCTCTCTCTCTCTGTCCCTCTCCCGCAAGTACATGCACTCTCTGGCAAAATTTTTTAAGAAATGTATAACATGAAGTTTACCATCTTTCCTATTTTTAAGCGTATAGTTCAATAGTGTCTATATTCATATTGCTGTGATCTCTAGAACTTTTCATGTTGCAGAAGTGAAATTTTATACACATTGACCAATTGTTCATTTCCCCCTCCACCAGCTCCTTAAAACCAGTCTACTTTCTATTTCTATGAGTCTGACTACTTTATGTATCTTACATAAGTGAAATTACACAGTATTTGTCTTTTGAGGACTAGCCTATTTTACTTAGTATATTACCCTCAAGGTTCACCCATGTTGTCTAACATGTGACGGGATTTCCTTCTTTTTAAAGGCTGAATAATATTCCATTGTGTGTTTATACCACATATTGTGCATTCATTCATCTGTTGGAGATTTGGTTTTCTTCTATCACTTGGCCCTTTGAATAATGCTGCCATAAAAACGGATATACGAACATTTCTTTAAGATCCAGCTTTCACTTCTTTTGCATATACACCCAGAAATGGGATTGCTGCATCATATGGTATTTCTCTTTTTAACTTTTTGAGGTACCTTCATACTGTTCTTTATAGCAGATGAACAATTTTACATTGTCTGGGATATTTTTGAAGTGCCACGGGCATAGATTTCAGATCTTAGGCTCCCACACTTGCATTGACATTGATATTCTATTTTTTTAAAGA
>NW_006159731.1:4304709-4310958 GCF_000334495.1 Tupaia belangeri chinensis
AATAGAGTCCAAAAGGAAGACTGTCCGTGTCTCCTGTATGGTGGGCCCTTAGTTATGGGAGGTTCTGAGTCTTAAGATCTCAGTTCAATAAAAAGCAGGCCTTGGTTATCAGACACTGTTGTAGAAACAATATGCACCATAGGCTGAGCACGGCTCTGATCCATGGCATAGTATTGCTTTGCTTCTTAGTCTTGTCTCAGTCTTTTGAAAACACTACGTGAGAGCACATCACTGACATTGTATGAAGGGTTAACTATGGGTTCATTTTTGGGGTGGGGGGAATGTTTTAGTTGTTACAAAGCCTCTTCTCCTCATGGCTGTGTTCTGATATAACCTCAGTGCCATCCAAGACAATAAATTGCAAAGGAGTTGGGGTGAATCCAATGATTTTTCCACAGCATCTTTAGTTGTAAGTATGTCGAATTTTTAAAAATGAAACTCCATAAACCACATCATCACAGAGTCCTGTTGCTGTCTCCAGGGGGTTTCAGAGTTCCAAATGCTTGCCTTTTTTGGACGTTGCATTGATGTGGCCCTGGGGACTGCTTAGAGTGACTAAAAACAGTCCTGGCACTGGGTCACCTTGTGGCCGAGGTGAAATGGGGATCTTGTTTTCAAGAGGCTAGGGAAGAACTCAGGGGAAAGGACCCAAGAGGAGACCACTTGCTCTTTGGAGCTTAGGAGAGATTGACCCTTAACCTTCCCAATCTTCAGGCCTTAGAAGCTCCTCACTGCTCACACACGTTCATATTCATCTTGGCAGCCTGAACCCCCACATCCTTGGAAATTCCTAGAAGTGTAAAGACAAAATCAGCTTCAGGATGTTGGCAGGATTCAATGTGTTACTAAAAATGGGCCTTTGTGGATGGAGACTTAAGTGTTTTAAGTGAAAAAAAGAAAAGGAAATTTATGTAATTATCAGTGACTCCAGTGACTTCAGTTGTTCTGAAATGGTTCATTTACCGAAGATTGAAATAGGGTCACAGGAACACTGCTTCCTGGTCAGGGAGAAGCCTTTCTCTCTGCAGCCCCGACTCCTCCCTCCCACCTCAGCCAAGAATATCACATGGGAACACGTACGGAAACTGTTCCTGGGGGTTTGGATTTACAAACTTCATAACCATTCTCTTACACCACAACCCACCTTCTCAGTGACTCCCAGCTCCCCTGGGTCTTTCCTCAAACACTAAATAATGGGACAGGACTAGAAGGCAGCTCCTTGTTCAGAGTGCAGAGGAGGAAGGCTGCGTGACTGGTTCCCTGGGCATGGGTCTAACTACAGGCCCCTGGCTGATGCCTACTCTGGATCAGTGTGTGAAGGCTAAGATCTGGAAAGAGCTGGAGGTGGGGAGCGGTTTTCCGTGACAGCCTCTCTTATTCATGACCATCCTTCTCTCAGCCAAAACTGTATTTCCTGGTACCTCTCTCGGGGTTGCAGACGAGGAGCAGTTGGATCATTTGATTAGCTTTTTCCCAGAACAGGGAGCCTCCCATCTCTGTTTACTTCTCAGTGAGTGAAGGAGGAGGCCCAAGAATGGGGCGCCTTCTGGGGCTGCTCCTGCAATGGGAACCGTCCCAGACTCAGCCATGGGCTTGCTAACTGTCGATTTTCCCACATCAGGTAGATACCTGCTGACCTTTGCCATCTCCTCCACTCCTGGAGAAAACTACTTTAGGGTGGTCCCACTCCAGCTCTCCCCTCCAAGAAATGAAACTCGCATTGCTCCTCATAGAGGAGCAATCCTCTGGGTTTTTGTTTGTTTGTTTGTTTGTTTGTTTTTTAATTGTGGTGGGAAAATATGCATGACATAGGACCTTTGGCTTGGTAGTTAAGGTGTCTGGGTTCTACTTGGTCAACTATGCAGTTCAAGTCCTGGGTTTGGCAGCTTGAAAAACACACTGGAGGTGTGCATGTGTATACCGAAAATCTCAAAAAAAGGGAGCGATGGAGAGAAGGGATGGCAGTGTGACCATGCTCCCTCCATGGGGTGCTTTCTCCCTCCCTCTCTCTCTCTCTCTCTCTCTGTCCCTCTCCCGCAAGTACATGCACTCTCTGGCAAAATTTTTTAAGAAATGTATAACATGAAGTTTACCATCTTTCCTATTTTTAAGCGTATAGTTCAATAGTGTCTATATTCATATTGCTGTGATCTCTAGAACTTTTCATGTTGCAGAAGTGAAATTTTATACACATTGACCAATTGTTCATTTCCCCCTCCACCAGCTCCTTAAAACCAGTCTACTTTCTATTTCTATGAGTCTGACTACTTTATGTATCTTACATAAGTGAAATTACACAGTATTTGTCTTTTGAGGACTAGCCTATTTTACTTAGTATATTACCCTCAAGGTTCACCCATGTTGTCTAACATGTGACGGGATTTCCTTCTTTTTAAAGGCTGAATAATATTCCATTGTGTGTTTATACCACATATTGTGCATTCATTCATCTGTTGGAGATTTGGTTTTCTTCTATCACTTGGCCCTTTGAATAATGCTGCCATAAAAACGGATATACGAACATTTCTTTAAGATCCAGCTTTCACTTCTTTTGCATATACACCCAGAAATGGGATTGCTGCATCATATGGTATTTCTCTTTTTAACTTTTTGAGGTACCTTCATACTGTTCTTTATAGCAGATGAACAATTTTACATTGTCTGGGATATTTTTGAAGTGCCACGGGCATAGATTTCAGATCTTAGGCTCCCACACTTGCATTGACATTGATATTCTATTTTTTTAAAGATTTATTTATTTATTCATTCATTCATTTTAATTTGACCAGAGAGAGACACACAGAGAGAAAAGAAAGTAAGAAAGCAAGCCACCAAGTCCAGGACTTGAGCCGTGGTCAGCCATGTGGGAGTGTCCAGCACCTTAACCACCACGCCACCTGCTGGTCCTGATTTTGATATTCTTATATCCTCCCACACTGCCCATAGCCATGTTGTAGACTGTAACTTTCATTCAAGATCAATCCCACTGAGTAAAGAACAAACAGTAGCCTTGTACCAGTTTTCAAGTGAAAGCCAAACATGGACTTTTCATTTCCAATCTCTGATATTGTGCTGCAAATGCCAGCACTTAGCTCAATCGCCCTCATCCCCATAGCCCTTTTTAGCATCTCTAGCACTTTCTGCCCTGCAGGATGAGAATTTTCATTCTCTCCACAATCAGTACCATTCCCCTGGTACTGATCATAGACTCCCTTCCTCAAGCCTGTGTTAAAGGCAGGCAGGCATCTCTGGTTCTGTCTCATGAGAGCAATGGCTACTTAGGTATAGCTTGGTCATTCTTACTAGACAATCTGACAGTGGACAAGGGGCTGGCCAGCCACTTAGGCAGAAGAACTCTGATCCTCTGCAAGGGGAGTCCATTGCTTTTATCCTACAGAGGGGGAGTTGAGAAGTGCAGGGCAATCAAAGGACTGGCTCCTTCTTCCTGTCTCTGGGTTACATGGTTTTCCAGTCTAGGAGCTATACCTTTGATTAGGTGTGTGTCTCCTTTACTTCCCCTGCCCACTCAAACTTAGATATTCCTTTAGCCAACCCTAAGACATATACATGCACACATACTCACACATGGCAGCACAGAGGGTTCTTATCCATTCCAGCATGCAGTTTGCCTTCCAGTCATTCTTATTCTATTCCTGGATTCTGATGTGAAATTTTAATCTCCAACAAGAGAGTAAAAGGTGAAATTCATTAAGACTGACTACTAAAATTCTACTAAAATATTAGTTGAATTTTGTCATTCTATTTTTGTTTTAATTTGTTATAGGGAGTGTGCATTCACCAGAGAGAGAGAAAGAGAGAGAGAGAGAGAGCACCCCTCACCCCAGGAGGATGCCATGCCTCAATCCCTTCTCCTCTCTTCTCTTGGGATTTTGGGTGGACATGTACACATGACCAGCATGTTTCCAAGTTGCCAAGTGTGTAGTTGACCATGTGGACTCCAGCTGTCTTAACTATCATGTCACCAGGTGGCCCAGCACTCTATTTTGCATTCGCCTTATTTATCCAGATCATTGCTGGCTTTGCATGTAGACAGAGAAGACTTCAGAACTGCTCTACATTCCCCCAAATAGCTCTTGTGCTAATTTGCCAAAAAAGCCAAGATTAGAAAATCATTCATTTGCTTTTGTATTGCCCTCACTAGACTTAAAAAAAATGCAAATAGTACTGGTCTCATAGCCTAGTTATTAGAAGAGCTGGATCTAACATGGCCAGCTGTGGTTTGGACCTTAGCCCCAGCAGCTTGAAAAACATACTGGACACATATGCATGTGTGCTCCAAAGACCAACAGGATGGAGAAAAGGAGGAGAAGGGACTACAACATGACCACACCCCAGTGAGGGGATGTTCTCTCCCTCTCTGTCTGTCTGTCTGTCTGTCTGTCTCTGGTGAACACATATACTCTGGCAATTAAAAAAAATAAAGATATGCCCAATAGGAAAAGCAAAGTGTCACTAACACTTCGTTCTAATTCAGTCTGTCCGATGGCTTTCCTTTAGGGGAAATGAGTAGGCAGAGGCTTGAATGAAAGACAGACACAGAAAGTGGAGTTGGGGAAACATTAAGAAATTAAGAAATTCAATTTACTTCCCATGTTTCCCTAGTATTGGCTCTATCTATTTTCCAGCTAGAATTTTGAGAATCTCTGTGTTTCAGCATTTGTCTACCTTGGAAAAATTGAGTGGACAAGTTAGCCAAATCATTCCTGACATCCCAATTTTACATGTTGGCAACATATTATGAAAAATTGTATGGGAATATGGTACCCCAATTGTTTATCTGTTTGTTTCTTGTCCTAATTAAGTCCATTTGAATCCTATGTGACTTCAAAGCATGAAGATCATGTTTCTCTTCTTTCTTTCTTTCTTGCTGCTGTTTTTTGTTTGTTCGTTTTTGTTTTTTAATGTACTCCTTTAATTAGAGAAATAGCAAATCAGTTTTTGGATTTGAAAGTAGGTACATAGAAGGAATTGTTCAGCTCATAAACTATTGATAGAATTCTCAAAAAGAGCTCTAAAACTATCAATAATAAAAATATTTTCTAGTATTAATTCAGACATTTTGGAGGAAAAAAAATAGAAATCAATTTGACCTAGCTTAAGCAAAATGTGGGGGGGGGGCAGTTTATAAAGATGAGGTGTGCCTCCTGGAGCTCCACACCGGGAATGCTATCTAACCTGAGAAACTAAAGGCCTGGGAAGTTTGTCAGCAACCTGGGAATGGACTCTGTCACTCTTCTCTTCTACTGTCAGAACATCTGCTTCTCCTTTTCCCTCTCATTGCAGATCAGCTTTCTCTGGTCACATAGAAGATCATATCTGCCTCCAGGCTCTTGGATCACCATATTGTATTACTGGCCATATGAAGGTTTTCTAGCTATTAATTAGTCCCAATTATGGGAAGAGAAGCTGATTTGTCCAACTCGTATCAGGGTCTATAGTGACCTGATGAATGGTAGACATAGAGTCAATGACATGTCCTACAAATGTGCTTCAGGGTTCCTATCCTGGGTATTAGAGATATATTCTCAGAAAAAGTAGCATGGGCCACATCTTGAGTAACTGACCACTGTTGTAAGAGATAGCCAGAGTTTTCTGCTTTTGTTGTTTATAGCCCAAATGTCCCCAGGTCTCGCCAGGTAGGACACAAACGGAGTCATGCTCACAGCACCAGAATAGTCATGGACCTCAAACATTGCACAAATGTCCCCATGGGCATTATCCAAGTATTTGTCTGAGCTTGTGAATGGTCTACTCCTGTGGGGTCCACCACTGCTTACCGGGTACCTCACATCTCCACCAAGAATCATGGTCTCTGCAGCTGTTCTGTGGGGCATAACCACAACATCCACACCAAATGGGCTCCTTCTCTAGGGAAGCCATAAACTTCCACCTTATGTTCTGGTATAATTGTTGCTAGCATCCCCTTTTATTCTCAGAAGTGTCCTGGTTTGTATGATAAATTACGTTCTACCTGTTTCTAATGCAAAAATTACACAATGACCTAAGGCAAGGAGGTAGTTATGAACCCTCCCTTAGAGAAGATGCTAAATGGTGCAGTTCATGCCCCCAACATTTTATAGGATGGCAGAGAAACCCAATTTTTAATTGATAAGCCAAAATTAACCAAAGGTAAGGACAGTGCTTGATTGACATAACCAAATTAGGGGAAGGGCGAAGAGAAGAGCTTGCCTCAGTAGCTACTAGATTGAGAATCTTGGACATGAGGAA
>NW_006159731.1:4310983-4314408 GCF_000334495.1 Tupaia belangeri chinensis
CACTCTTTCTCCATTTTTTTGTCTTTGTTTCTTTTTGTGTGTTCATTTTACTGACTCGTCCCCATGAGATTGAAAACTTGGGCCCTCTCACCAACTCTGGGCCTACGTCCTCAATGCTTCACAACCAAAGAACTCAGAAAGCTCTTGATTGGAAGATCCTAAGGAAAGGTCTGTTCATTATGGTGGAGCCTTATGCCCATCACTGGACCAGTCACAGAGGACAGGGAGTGAGGAACTGCGAGGGGCAGCCATGCCTCTGAAAGGAGGGGAGTCTTGTTCCAAGCAGACAAAACAACAAATGCTCACCACATAGATAACTTTCAATGTTTACCATCAGACTGCTTTCCCCAGGACCGAGACCTGAGAGACCTGAGTCCAGGAGGAGTCTGATCAGGAAATAAATATTGGTAGCTCGGCATCCATGCCTTTCTACAACTAAGATTCCTGACAGATAGATGCATGCTTCCCGGACTCCTGTTTCTTTCACTCACCTGAGAGGGTCTATGGTCCTTAAGCACATGGGTTTGGTTAGGCACCCCAGCTGTTCACCAGAATCTCAGCAGTGGGCACAGTTTAGGCACAGCCTGAAGGTGTCATTATGTGTAATATTAGCAAAAACAAACAGGATTAGGGAAACACACATTGTGTTGTGGCCCACACCTAAGTAAGTTCTTGAAATTTAACCATATTATATCATAAACCTGCAACTCAGTGGAACTCATGGGAAAGAAGTCTGTGTGTGTGTGTGTGTGTGTGTGTGTGTGTGTGTGTATGCATGTATGTGTATTTCCCATAGATCATGGTGTATATAAACCAGGACTTGAATGGCACATTTAGTGGCTTTAAGCCCAAATATTATTCATGGAGGAGAAAAGCTGATTTCTGCCTCAATATAAACTTGAACATTATTTGCTCTAGTTATGGAAAATTCCAATTTTTTAAAGAAAAGATCATTGTAATTAACAAAAAAAGAAAACATTTAAAAAATTCTTTCTTGGGGCCCAGCAGTTGGTGGAATGGCTATGTTGCTCGACTCCCATGTAGTCGATCACGGTTCGAGTCCCGGACCCGGTGGCTTAAACTCACACCAGGTGCGTGTGCATGTGTACCCAAGATCCCGAGAGGAGAATGGAGGAGAAGGGTTTGCAGTATGGCCATCCCCCTGGGAGGTGATTTCTCTTTTTCTGTCTCTCTGTCTCTCTCTGTCTTTCTGGCGAGTGCATGTGCCCTATACCAAAAACCTTTCAAAAAAAAAAATCTTTTTTTGTAGCAATGCTTTGAATGATCCTCAGTAAAGTTGGACAATTTCAGACCTGTTGGCTAAATTTTGGACAGTTAGGCCCTGAGGTCAATTGCTTAGCATCCAGAAGTTTTTAGAAACGACAGCCCTGTGGGTCCATTATGTTTGGAAACAGCGGGCTGGAATGTGTTTCTGGGGAGGGACAGCCCCTCCTCTGGTAGTTGTGAGCACCCATCCTGGAGGCTGCCTGCACGCTCTGTACCTTTCTGAATTCTGGTCCCAGTCTCCAGTGCCAAGTGCACAGTGAGTCAGTGGACTGGTTGGATGTGCCACGTGGCAAATGTCCCCGTGACCTATCCCTCTACCAAAGGAGGCACACCAAGGCTCGTCTTGTGTAGGGTTATACAACATCTGCCAAAAGATGATTTTGCCACAGCTTTTAAACATATGATTCAAGTTTTATGCTGTAAAAAGTCCCCACTTAACGATTTAAGGATGAAAGAAAAGAAAACAAACACATATGCCCTAACACAGGGCCTGTTTATGGCAATGGGTCAGGCGCCTCTTCCAGTACATCCCCAACTGCTTGTAACTGTGTTAATTAGCTTAAAGGGAGGGGCGCAGAATTAGCTTACAAAGGACCCAGGTCTACTTGGTAATGAAACTAGTGATGCCTTCTGTATTTAATTATATAGAAGGGTCACCCGGTCTCCATTCTTCCACACCATTCACGGTCCTGACTTTCCATTTTCTTTTAGCAGTCATTTTTAGAAAATTAACTCATGTGAAACTTACATCTATGCACTTTGAGGATGCTTCTACAACATCATTTGAATATTTGTTAAAAGAGTTATTTATTTAATTCCCTTTGTTATCATTATTTTTTAATTTGACCACAGAGAGAGAGAGAGAAAGTGAGCAAGCAAGCCGCCAGGTCTGGGACTTGAACCACAGTTGGTCAGCCATGTGGGAATCCAGCACCTTTAACCACTATGTCACTTGCCGGCCCTTCATTCAAATATTTTAAAAACAGAAAATCTCTATACTTTTTCTAATTGTCCAAAAAGGAGCCCAAATCTGAGAGAGACAGAAATCTAACTGTGATTATAACCCATGGTGCCTGGGAGACCTCCTCAGCTTAGACAAGTAAATGTGAAAAGAGAAAACAATCCGGAGCAATTAGCTGGGCCTTGGCTGGGTGTCGGCCACATAGCCACTGTGGAAGCCCTCCTCTCTGTGGGCCTCCGCTTCCTTCCCTCCTGTTTCTCCCTTCAGTCACAGTCCCAGTCAGTAAAGAAAGGGAGCCTCTGACTCACATTGTTTCTCTGCAGTTAGGGTGAGTAGTCTTTCCCAGTGACTTCTTTAAAGTCTCTTTCTTCCTCTGGTCATCACTGTATCCTCCCTACACCTGCCCCTTTTACACTGTTTTACTGGAAAACTGCCTGGCACTGAACGTCTCCTTTTTTTTTTTTTTAAGAATTATTTTATTTAACTTTTATTTATTATTATTATTTTTCAATTTGACCAGAGAGAGACAGAGAGAGGGAAAGTGAGAAAGCAAGTCACAGGTCTGGAACTCGAACTGCAGTTGGCCATGTGGGAGTCTAGTGCCTTTAAACACGATGTCGCCTGCTGGTCCCTGAGCGTCTCTTCTTTAAGCTACAGTAGCTTCAAGTTCTCATTGGCCCACACATAACACAGCTGGCTGAGTGTGAGTGAATGCACCAAAAGAACCCTCCCCAAGCCTATCACATCTAGTGGCAACACCGTCACACTGGACAGTGGACCTATAGTGCTCTCAAGGCAAGCTCATAGAGGCTCTGGCTTTTTAAAGACAGCAATACAGGAACCAGCAGATAGTGTAATAGTTACATCACTGGATTCCCATGTAGTTAACCACAGTCCTGGATCTGGCAGCTTAAAGCTCCTGCTGGGTGTGTGTGCATGTGTACCCCAAATCCCAGGAGAAGAGTGGAGGAGAAGGAATTGTGGCGTGGGTATCTTCCCTGAAGGGTGATTTCTTGCTTTCTGTCTATCTCTCTCTGTCTCTCTGGCTAGCTCAGGCACCCTATAGCAAAAGTCCCTCTTAAAACACACACACAGGGAACCAGCAGTTAGCGTAATGACTATGTCGCTGGACTCCCACGTAGTCGACCGCGGTTCGTGTCCCGGACCCAGTGGCTTA
>NW_006159731.1:4314584-4321831 GCF_000334495.1 Tupaia belangeri chinensis
GGGGGTGATTTCTCGCTTTCTGTCTCTATGTCTCTCTCTGTCTGTCTGGCGAGTGCACACGCCCTATAGCGAAAGTCTCTCAAACACACACACACACACACACACAACAGTGGTACAGTGGGAGAGCCTGATTGGCCAGTTGTTTTACTCCTGGATCTGCAAGGACCAATCAGGATTTGCAGCCTTGATGCCTGTTTTCTGAGAACTCAGAGCAAGATGGTGGCACCTGCAGAGTTTGCCTCTCAGTGTTCCCATCCTGATCTTACAGGGGGACAATTTGCTGCCATTTCTTTGCACATGGAGAAGATGACTCTTCAGATCCTAGTTCTTTGATTGGTTAGTTTGCCCATCTCAAACTCTCCAATCAGAGAACTAGGATCTGAAGAGTTGTCCAGAGAACTGGACAATTTGAACTGGACACATGCAGATCAACCCCTTGCATTCTTCTTAATTTTAAAAAAGTCTGCTAAAGGGCACTTGTGCTCACTGGAGAAAGACAGAAAGAGGGAAAGCAAGAAAGCATCACTCATGGGGCATGGCCACACAGCAATCTCTTCTCCTCCATTTCTCTCTCAGGATTTGGCACATACATGCACATTTGCCCTACATGTGTCTCAATCCACCAGTCAGGGACTTAAACTGCACAGTGGTCCATGCAAAAGCCTTAACCACCATGCTTCTAACTGGTCTCCACTCTCACTTTCTAAGAAAGAACCCGTCTCAAGACAAGCTTTCTCTATTCTCCAGAAGTTTCCTGGCATTGGACTACCATGGCTTATAGTTTGGGTGAGAAATGTCAGAAAGAGTTGTATGAGAAGCATTAGGAGTTCCCCAAATTCCCGGCCTAGGCATGCTCTCCAGCCTAGCTTTATCAACAATGAGCAGACATTCTTATCTTTAGCATCCTTGGTCTATTCTCAATTGCTTTGAGGCTTGGAACAGAAAAGAAGGAAACTATTATAATTAATCATCACCCTTAAACTCAAGCACTGTCCTCAGAAATGAAGAGAAAAGCCAAGGAATTCCTCTGGGAGTTTCTAGAGAAGACCATGAAAACATAAAAGATAACAAAGTGATATGGAAAATAAAATAATGACCAGCATTGAAGGTTGAGGAAGAAACTTAGAAGAATACAGGAAAGCTAAATCTTTTATTTTCGTACTAGGGAATTCCACTCAACTTGGGAAGTAGGAAGACCTTGACACGGTTTCTGCAGGACCAGGGCCTTTCTTAGAGTTCTTTTTAAGAGAATCCCATAGTGATGAATTCATTTCATGGTGAAGAGTGTGAAGAAGAATCATCTTAGTGTACCCTCAAGTCATTATTGGAGTATCCTTAGAATATCTCCCCAAGGGCTGCAGGAATTTGATTTACACAAGTGTTTTTGTGTTCTTGGGAGGATGGTGGGCCCTTGAAGGAAAATCAGAAATTTAACTAAAGTCTGGGACCAGCAGATGGCATAATGGCTATGTCGCTGGACTCCCACGTAGTTGGCTGCAGTTCAAGTCCCAGACCTGGCAACTTAAAACTCACGCCGGGGCATGTACACGTGTGCTCAAGATTCCAAAAGGAGAATGAAGGAGAGGGGATTGCAGTATGGCCATCTTCCAGGGGGGTGATTTCTCACTTTCTGTCTGTCTCTCTCTCCAGTGAGTACATAGTGAAAATCTCTTTAACAACAACAACAACAACAAAAAGACAAAGAAAAAAAGAAATTTAACTAAGGTCTCCCCGATACAAGAGATGGACCTGCAGGATGGCAAGAGAATTTGGAGGAAGAGGGAGGCAGAGAGGACTCACTCATTTTAAGCGCTTGTCCTAGGCCATTAGAATCACCTAAGGAATTGCCATACAACTCCAATGCTTAGTTCTCTTCCCAGTTCATTCAAACCAGACAGTTTGGGGATGAGCCAGGGTATCAGTATCATCAAAAACAGCACAGGTGATTCTGGTGTGCAGCTGGAACTGAGGAACTGCATCCTAGACCATGGAGCATCAGCCGCCGGTGCCTTTCCTTTGGGAGCAGTCACTGGTGGTGGTGGTGAGTAGGGGGTTTATACATTGTTTTTTCCCTAATGAATCTAAAGTTTTGCTTCTTATAGGGTGGTCTCTGAACCAGCTGCATCAACATCACCTGGGACCTTGTTCAAAAATGCAGAATTTGGGACTCCACCCTAGACCTAGACCTATTGAATCAGAATTGTAGTGGGGAAATATTTCTTAAATTTTAATGTGCATAGGAAACACCTGGAATCTTGTTACAATGCAGATTCTGTTTCAGTAGGTCTGGGGTGCAGTCCAAGATCTTGCATTTCTAACAAGCTCCCAAGTGATTCCAATGCTGCCAATCCATGGACCACACTTCGAGCAGCAAGGCTGCAGATGACTTGGAGCAACCACAAATGGAAGTTGCTCAAAGAGCGATACTCCAGCTTTGGACTGCTCTGTAGGAATGGTGCTAAAAGAGTTGCATGGAGGATCTTCAGAAACATAAAGAAGATTTTATAGGAGTAGTGCCATTCCTAAGACAGCCAATAGTAATTACCATCATCAGGAGATACTATTGCTGGGAACCTCAAGGAGCTGCCAATTGGAGCTGGCACCAAAGGAAACTGGAAGGGGGGAATCAAGTTAACAAGACTGCTTGGCACGTTGGAAGCCTCTTTCCATCTCAGCCCAAGTCATACGTGAGAAGGAAGGAATTGGCCATTTTTATCGCTTGCTATCTGGAGGAAAGAACCAGTCTTTCCGTATAATTCACACTGAAATTAGAAAATAATACTTCCCATCAAGACCTCTCATGGGGCTTATGCATTCCTTTATCTCACAAGTATTAACTGAGCACCTATTTTGTACCAAGCACTGTGCTAAGACTTAGATCTGAAAATCTAAAACCTGAGTGGAACTTCAGCCAGCAGTAGAGACCTAGAATTGCATCCCCCACCCTCACTGGACAGGACACTGGACTGAGAGAGGTGCTCATAAACATCTTAGCTATTATATAAATCCCAGACCTAACATCAACTGATGTCCATTTCAGAAATACGGCCATATATGATTCATTTGGAATCAGGCACTGGAAAAGTCAATGCTGTTATTGGATGGAATTTGACACCGCTGAGTTACTCTAGGATGAAGGCTAAGTCCGCATATTTTGAAATGAAATGGCAGCCATAGAGGATATTGGATGACTGCACTGGCTGCAGTACTATAACCAATTTGAGAAGCTGGGAAAGGTTTGGCTCTGGACAGGGATTACAAGTAAGAGCTTGAACCCTGGGTTGTACCCCTCCTGCCCCTACAGAACAGCTTTGCCTGAGTCATTCGGGAGGTCCTTTCCAATCCTATCCTTTAAACCAGTGTGCTCAGAAGAGGTATCGCTGGTCTCCAGAGCTCCCAGACTCCCCATAAGTAATGTCCCTTGTGACTGTGTCGGGCCAGGAGCATTCTACTTGATGAGCCGTGCTCACCTGTTGTCAAGGCAGGAAAGATACATCCTTTAATGGCCCAGGAGCAGAGCCATGCCAAACAAACAAGGTCGCTGATGAGGAGCTCTAAAACCCCAACAGATTTAGGAACACAATATGAGCTCCTGATGACCAGAACCCCTGTGGGGAAGCCATTACAATTCCCCCCTTGCAAAGGTGTGTTAGGGTCCGCAGCTCGCTGAAGTTAAATGACTAGCATAAAGTTACAGGGTAGTAAATACAAGTGGAGAAGAACAGAGGTTTTCTGACTTCAGTTATCAAAACTGTATGCAAAAGCCTTATAGAGCTGAAATTAATGGGGAGGGAAATGAGAAATGATTAAGAAATAGAGAAACTGCGGAGGAAAAGACCCTGTCATCATAATTTGGGGAGGCTATGAAAAAGGGAATGTGTAATCATCTCAACTTGAGGGGCCTCCCTGAGGGCACTTAACAGACTATGAGAGGTTACAAGGGAAATGGGGGACTGGTCCCTCTGGTCAAGGAGTCTGCAGTGTAACTGTGGAAATCGGCTGAATATAATGGATAGAGACAGTAACATGGGCCACACATACATACCTAAGTGAGACCGCTGTGTGAGCAGCCGGGCACATGGAGGAGAGGATGCCGTGGGAGTTCATGGAATAAATGTGTAGGTGTAAAGGAAATTAACAGAAGGCACAGTATTGATATGCACCTGAGAAGCACTCATTGTGGGGTAGGTTTTAGGAATACTAACAATACTGATACCCTGGTGACTGAATGATGCGTGAAGGGACACAAACACTGAAATTATTTGGCAGTTCCCTGGGGCCAAGGTAGAGCCCACAGAGGATTCCCAAGATTCTAGGACTAGAGAAAGTAGAGCATGGAATTTCCTACCAGGCAAACGCTGGTTGGAAAGGGAAGGAGAGAAGTAAGGGAAAGCTCCATGGTCATACAGAAAGAGAAAGACAAGCCAAAGGAATGGTCTGAAAGCACATGTCTATTGGAGCACAATGAAGAGAACTGGGTGAAGAGTTCGTTTCCTTACCTCCCCTCTTTCTTACTTGCAAGGCCACCTACACTCCAGGTCAGACTGTTCGTGATAAAATGCTCAGTTCCTGAGGGACGTGCTGTCTATAGTAGCAATGGAGGGTATCTCTTCCAGTTTCCCACGTGACAAAAATACTCGTGAAGGTTCAAATAAAGATGAAATGTGTAGAATAAGATCTTTATTCAACAAACAAATCTGGCGGGAGTAGGGGGAAGCTGAGAAGGACTTTTTTTTTTTTTTTTTTTTTTTTTGAGAGGCATTTGCTATAGGGCATGTGTGCTTACCAGAAAGACAGAGAGAGACAGAGAGACAGAAAGTGAGAAATCACGCCCCCCACACACACCCAGAAAGGATGGCCATGCCACAATCCCTCCTCTTCCATTCTCTCAGGATCCTAGGCATGCAGACATACACACCTAACATGTTTTTCATGCTGCCGGGTCCAGGACTTAAACTGCATAATCAGCCATGTGGGACCCAGCTGTCCTAACCACCATGCCACCTGGTTGGCCCTTTTCTGATACCTTTAGAACTAATGACTAAAAGTTACTGCATAATAATAGAAGTAACTTACTGTAAAAACACATTCTGGGAAAATTGTTAGCATCCTCACTAATACAGACCATAGAGAAATAGAAACAAAAGCCATAGATAGGACCATTCTGAAGCAAAGGGCTAATGGCACCAACTTATTGCATGGAACACAATATGCAAATGCTGAGAAGGAAAGGCCTCTGGGAGTGATAAAACAGAGAGTAAAACAATAATGCTTACACTAGCACAGTTAAATTCCATGTGGATAGCAGAACTTACAGGGTAGAATTTAAATCAGTAACATGGAAGGTCACCCTGGAGATTCTTCCAGAAGAGAAAGAAAAAGAAGGTAAAAAGAATTACTTAAAAATGTGAGAAAAGGGGAGCCAGCAGATGACATAGTGATTATGTTACTGGACTCCCACATGGCCGACTGCAGTTTGAGTCCTGGACCTGGTGCCTTGAAAAATCACACTGGACACGTGTATGTGCATGTCCAAAATCCCAGAAGGAAAATAGAGAAGGGATTGTGGCATGGCCATCCCTCCCCGGAGTGGGAGGATTTCTCACTTTTCCTCTCACTGTCTCTCTCTCTCTGGCAAGCGTGCATACCTTATGGCAAAACCCTCTAAAAAACAAACAAAGATCGGAGTAAGAAGGCATTATTCAGAGAAAAGAGTCAACAAAAACACACAGATTACCTGAAACAGAAACTTGAGTAGTTAGAACAGAAATGATAATCCAAATCATGATGAAAAAGTAACTGTTCAAGAAAGAAGAAAAAGTCCTCAATTTGAGGTGTAAAAGGCCATTTTTTCAGTCAGAAATGATTCCCCCAAAATTCTATCAAAACCTTGAATTACGAAAATAAGTGAACAAATCTGCAAGCATCTAGTCAGAAAAATATTACCCACAATGAACAAAATCAGGCAAGCCTTCAATTTGTTTCTACAGCGATAATCATGAAAAAATTATAGTGTTTATAAGAATTTGGAAGAAAAATTTATAAACCAAGAATAATGTACAGTCATGCCTCACTTAACAGCCTATCTGTTTAACAACCACTTGGATTTGGATTTAGGACCAGTTCTTCAGTACAGGGCATCCCCTGTATCTGTCTGTCTTGTTTCCACAGTAGGTTAGTAGTCACTTCTCAGTGTCTGCAATCACACAAAACTACATATTTCACTTATACATTTGTACTTTATCATGCACCCATAATAGTATTCAGAATAAATCAGAACAATGACACCAGATTGGTATTATTGTGTTGTGGTATATCTGGGTGGTTTCCGGCACTTACTAATGCATGATTTTTGTATGGAGAGAATAACATTATTCTAGAGTGATGTTACATGATAGCTACTGAAAAACACATGCCCTATGGTGTCATGACACACCACAAGACATCTGCATGAAACCTTCTTGCTTGTTGACCACTTCACTTAACAGACTAGTCATAGGACTGGAACTTGGTTGTTGTGTGAGGATTGCCTGGACTCACTGTCCAGGTAAGACATCTGATAAGACAACAGAAGCATTTCTAGACAAAGTTAGATTCCAAAAGTATACTTCCTATGTATTGCATATTGAAAACGTTACTTGAGGATATACTCTAGCTGACTAAATGATGAATCAAAATTAAGATTCCCAAGAACAAAAGAGTAAATTATAGTATAAAAGACTGGCAGGGAGAATAAAAAATGGCAAAGCCAAGATTTAAATTATATAATTACTACAAATGTGTATTGGATGTCAGCACTAATTCTCATTTATTTTTAAACCTTTAAAATGAAACACGGATATTACAGTAAGGGTGGATGTAAAATTACAAGAAACTCAGAGGAAATAAAAAAAAAAAACAGGAAGCAGAAGAAAACTAAGATATAAAATTTTAATTCTATGATTAATTTCCACAGTGAGATAAAAGAAAATATTAATAAAGTGTCATAAAAAGAACAGGAAAAGTCCCTGGAAAGTAAAAGAAAAAAAAAGCTAAAGTTAAAAAGTCAGTAGAAGGGGCCAGTAGGTGGTGTGGTGGTTAAGGCGCTGCACTGCAGTTCAAATCCCAGACCTGGAGGCTTGAAAATCACTCTGGGTGTGTGTGCTTGCATGCCCAAAATCCCAGGAGGAGAATAAAGGAGAAGGGATTGTGGCAAGGCTATCCCCCAGGGGTGATGGTTTTTCACTTTCCATCTCACTATGTTTCTT
>NW_006159731.1:4321843-4341471 GCF_000334495.1 Tupaia belangeri chinensis
CCCTATGGCTAAAACCTAAAACAAAACACAACAATAAACAAACAAACAAAAAAGTCAACAGGATTGAATGAGGTTGATTAAAGCTCTCAGAATGGAGACCAGCAGGTGGCAGAGTGGTTAAGGCACTGGACTCCCTCATAATCAATCGCAGTTTAAATCCTGAACCCAGCAACTTAAGACTCTGCGTGTGTGCGTGGCCAAAATCCCAAGAGGAGAATGGTGGAGAAGGGATTGCAGCATAGCCACCTCCTGGGGGGTGATTTCTCACTTTCTGTCTCACTGTCTCTGTCAAGCACACATGCCCTACAGCAAAAAATCTTTTGGGGCCAGCAGGTGGTGTGGTGGTTAAGGTGCAGGACACTCCTACCTGGCCTACCATGGTTTCAGTCCCCGATCTGTAGTTTGCTTTCTCACTTTCCTTTTCTCTCTGTGTGTGTCTCTCTCTGGTCAAATTAAAATGAATGAATGAATAAATAAAATTAAATAGATAATTATTTTTTAAAAATCTCTCTTTTAAAAAAAAGAGTTCCCAGAATGTAGACTCAAAAAGAAGATGGAAATAGTAGAAAACAGAGTTTAAAAAGTGAGAAAATTCAACATATAACTAATACAAGTTCCGGAGATAGACAATGTAGAAACTATTAGGAATAAAACAGCCAAAGACATAAGACAAGAAATGTTCCCAGAACTGAAAACACTGGTCTCCAGATTAAGGACCCATATGGTAAATGCAAAACAGACTGATGGCAAGGCTGTCACAATGGAATTTCAGAACAGCAGAGAAAAGAGGACATCCGAAAGCCTTCCAGATGGAAAAGCAGGCCATGTACAATAGCAGACCAGGAGTAAAGAACAGCAGCAGAGTGTGCTGAAGTAACTGGGTGAAAATAAAGCAGCCCCTTGTAATGTGGTTGTAGCATCATTTTCACCCTAGAATTCTCTGCCCAGTTCTGTTTCCTTTTTGGGAATAATTTCTGACCGAATGAATGGGCTTTGTATATCCTTTATTACTTACCATTCTTCTCTATGTAATTTCTATGTTTCATTTTAAGGGCTTAAGAATTGTTAAGAATGATTGCTGATAATTATATCAATTTGTACATTCACAATAATTGTATAGATTTAACTTTGTTCACTGTTTTCAATTCTTCTTGCCAGTCTTTTTAATTTTAATTTAATTTTATTTTTTGGACTAGAGAGCAGGTATGCACTCCAGAGAGAGACAGAAAGAAAGGAAAATGGACAAAGTACTCTCTAATGAAGCATGGACACGCTGCAGCACCACCTACTCAACCCTGTGTACATGTGCACATGTGCACATGTGCCTGGCATGTTTTTCAAGCTGCTGGGGCCAGGATTCACACCATGATTGACCATATGGGATCTAGCTCCCTTAACCAGTAGGCTACTCTCCTGAGCCCCCTGGCCAGTCTTTTACACTTATATTTACTTCTTTATTCTTGTGATGAAGATAGACTAATAGTATAGGTCACCGGGAAAGTCATGACATATTTTTCTTGGCTTCCTGACCACCCAATATTTTCAAAGATGCCAATACTCAAAACCTTATCCTCTTCCACTCTAGGAAAGCTTCTGTAAGAGAATGTGCTCTACTAAAATAAGGAAACAAATCTACATTTAATAGGGCTCCCCAAAAAACTGATCATCTGAGGATATGTAACTGGAAATGATTGAAGTCACACTTGGAAGACAGATCTTACAATTCCTAGTTGAGAGCTATTTCTTTTTTTCTTTTTCTTTTCTTTTTTTTTTTTTTTTTTGAGAGGTTTTTGCCATAGGGCACGTGTGCTCGTCAGACAGAGAGACAGACAGAAAGCGAGAAATCAGTCCCCAGGGGAGATGGCCATGCTGCAATCCTTTCTCCTCCATTCTCCTCTCGGGATCTTGGGCACGTACGCCATTACACTAACTGCTGGTCCCGAGAACTATTTCAACTATGCTGGGATGATAGAAACTGGTACTCATACTAGTTACTTCCCCTGTCATCTACCCACATAGCATCACTCTAGATCAAGGAGCCAGTTGGAGCCACAGATTGTCAACGTGGTGCTCCCCCTTCATTGGCAATGACCTGTGTGTTGAAGCCTATTTATTATTCAGCTCTATTCCATGCAATGCTGCTTTCAAGTGTGTAGACTCTGGTACACTAAATAATGCAAGCTAGGTCAGCCCTTGGCCTAGTGGTCAAGGGAATTGGATTCCACATGGTCAACTCCAGTTCAAATCCTGGCCCTGGCAGCTTCAAAAACAAGTCAGGCCATGTTCACGTATGCTCCAAATCCCAACGGGATGGAGAAAAGATGTGGCATGATCACACCCCATTGAGAGAGCTTCTTCTGCTCTCTCTGTCTCCTCTGGTGAGTACAGCACCTTCAATTAAAGAAAAGATAATAATGTAAGCTATTTCCCTCCAAAGTGTAGGCTGGAGGAGAGCAAGGACCATGCCATCTTATTCATCACTTTATCCCCAATGTTCAGTACTACCTTGGAGTGATGCTTAAAAACATTTTTTTGGTCCATGGAGCTGGAACTAGTGCTTTCAGGGACTAAACTAATGAAGAATTTCTGCTGAGACTTCACCCTTCAAAGCCCATCCATGAGTGGGAGAGGCAAAGACCCCATTGGAACTAGAACTAGTGCTTTCAGGGACTAAACTAATGAAGAATTTCTGATGATACTTCACCCTTCAAAACCCATCCATGAGTGGGTAGGGCTCCCCCCTCCCCCATGCCCTTCTCTCTCTCTCTTTTTAATTTTTTAAGGTAAAATATTTTTTGGCTTTCAGATCCTCCTTTCTTTTGGTAATTCTCACCTTTCCCTCCTCCCATCTAGCAAAGGCAAAGACTCCATTGGAGCTAGAACTAGTGCTTTTACACAGTGCACTCACAAGCCACATGATTTCATTTTTTGATTTTTTTTATAAAACAAATAAATAAAAATGTTTTGTAAGTTTTTCTTTTTTCTATCTTTTTCTTTTTAAAAAAATCCTTTTTCTCTGTTTTCTGACTCTTTTTCTTTTAACTTCACCATTTTGCTGCTCATCCTCCATGCACTTAAGAGTCTAGACTTGAGGTGTAAGTGAACCAAAATCAAAAACCTGAATACAATTAGGTCCAGAATATTCTTTAAATCCCACTGTATCTGCCACATAAGGGAGAAAAATGGAATGGCAGTGAGTTTGCAGATCATCTCTCCTGCACTCCTCTGAATACTCAGATTGAACTTCAAGACATTAGGAAGAAACATGTAGCCCATCAGATGAGCAGAAATCACCACAGAGGCACAAGTAATATGAGAAGCCAAGAAAATACCTTTCCCCCAAGGGAAAAGAATAAGTCCTCTTCATCCACAGACAGTACAAAGGAACTCACAGAAATGTCTGATAAAGAATTTAGAATATGACCATTAGATAGCATAATGGCTACATTGCCAGACTCCCATGTAGTCGACCATGGTTCGAGTCCCAGACCCAGTGGCTTAAACTCACGCCAGGCACGTGTGTGTATGCATACCCAAGATCCCAAGAGGAGAATGGAGGAGAAGGGATTGCAGCATGGCCATCCCCCTGGGGGGGGTGATTTCTTGCTTTCTGTCTCTCTCTGTCATTCTGGCGAGTGCACAGGTCCTATAACAAAAACCTCTCAAAAAAAAAAAAAAAGGATTTAGAATATTCACAGTGACACAGCTAACAGAGATGCAAGAGAAGAGAGATAATAACCTCTAGAAGATGCAGGAGAAAAGAGCCAATAAGTTCCAGGAGGTGAGGAAGTTTTTGCATGATCTAAAAGAAGAAATACCCACCATAAAAAAGAATCAAATAGAGCTGTTAGTGATGAAGGCCCTAATACAGGAAATTAAAACCTCCCTTGAAAGTATTAAAAACAGGCTAAGTCATACAGAAGATTTAATCTCAGATGCTCCGACAAAATTGCTGGCCTAGAAAAATCCACCACAAAGACTGAGAAAATAGTCCAAAAAACGAGAATAATATATGAGAAATATTAGATACTAATAAACGTCCAAACATCTGGATAATCAGTTTCCCAGAAAGTGAAGAGACTAATAAGGGCATTGATAATCTATTCCATGAAATCCTGGAAGAAAACTTTCTAAACCTAGAGAGGCACTCAAAGATCCAGACCCAAAAAATACAAAGGATCCCAAATAGAATCAACCCAAGAAGATCTTCTTCAAGACACATTATAGCCAGATTGACCAAAACCACAAAGACAAGATACTAAGATTGGCAAGAGAGAAACAGCAAGTTACCTACAAGACTATCCTATCATGCTAACAGCAGACCCCTCATTGAAAACAATGCGAGTAAGGAAAGAATGGGAAAATACATTCAAAGTGCTAAAGGAAAACAAATTTCAACCAAGAATACTGTATCCAGCGAGATTATCCTTCATATGGGAAGAAAAGACAAGAATAGTTTCAGATAAACAAAACCTGAAAGAATTTATGGACACCAGATCAGCTCTCCGCGAAATTCTGAAGCAAAATACAGACACACACAGAAATAGAAGTTTAAAAACAATGAAGGAAATGGCCAACTTAATGGTAGGGACAAATCTGGAGTTGAATATTATCTTCCAGAACTTAAATGGAAAGATCGGAACAGAATAGAAGATAGATTAAGTACATGAGACCTAGCTGGTGAAATAGAATTTTATGACTTCTGACTAAAACATTACTGAATTTCTTCTATGCTTTGTTGTCCAGATTTGAGGATTTTTGTCTTTTGAGCTGCCAATAGGTTCATGTACCTACTGTTTGAACAGAATCCTATCTTGTTTCTTGACTTTAAGTCTTAAGCAAAATATTATTAACATCTTTTGGTTTTGATTTATTAAAGCTAAAACTGCCTTTCTTGAAAATAAAAATATATTTAAAAATATCTATTTAATAACCACAGTAAGCTATATAGCCTTAGCCAGGGCCTACTTTATAGTATATTCATTCTACTCACAGAGTTTCATGCCTAAAGTCAAACTTCTGTTCATAGACATCTATATATCAGCTGAACTTGCTATTGAAAGTAGTTTAATTAAGATATTTTGTGAATCAATAAAATGTAGGAAAGAAAAAAGGAATGTAAAGCAACTATAGATACCAGAGACAGGGTGGTAGTGCAAAAATTATTTATGATAACAAGTATGATTAAGCCACTATACAGTGTATTCTGGATGGGAAATCACATTTTGTATGCTGTAGTGATGTTCAGTGAATGAGTGTAAAATAAATTTTAAATAAAAGAAAAAACGAAAAAAAAGATGAAACATCTGGAGATAGATTTGCAATGTTGTATTATGGGTTGGTCTTGGGAAAATCAATGAAACCTTCCATGCTAACTGCACTGTCTTTTTGTATTTATTGTAAATTTTGTCAAGAGTATTGTAAGTTCACATGAAGTTGAAAGGAATAATAAAGAGAGATTTCATGTAAAAATTTTTTTTTCTTTGGACTTTCCATAAGGGTAGATATTTAAATTGTGGTCAACTTTTTGACCATTTGTATATATTCCTTTAGTCATTTTTCATTTAACCTTTTGTCAGCATATAGAATTATGAATTGCGGATTCTCAGCTAGTGATAGAAGATTTTGGACAACAAAGTGAGGGAAGACACATACACAGATTTTACTGGATAAAAGCAACTTCCCAACTGAGCCAAGTCATCTGTTCTTTTCCCCACCCAGGAGAAAAGTAGCGGAAAGAGAGACCCAGAAGGCTGTGTCTGTTCCTTTATGTCACCAATAAGCAGTAAGTTTTCATTCCACTTCTCTGAGAGTAGGGGTGGGGAGAAGCCAACCTGTCTCTAAATAAGACAGCTAGCAAGCTATTGGTTGTTTGTCCCGCTGAAGCGTTTTGGCTGACAGGGGAAGTGTACGGATGGGTTCTGAACCCAGAGCATTCCGATGAGTGGGATACTTCTCTCTTGCATATTCGAAGATACCGTCCTAAATAACCTATCCACAGGTTCAGGGTCATGGATTTTCTACAGTTTCTGGAAAACAGAGCTCCACATCCTGGAGAAAGTAAGGGGGCCAAGTGTAAGTGGTATAGGTGTAGAATGGTTTTCGCCATATTTTCCAGTGAAATATCTTTATAAATGGCCTCCGGGCTAACAGAAGGATTCCAAGCCATGAAGCCAGGGAGGAGGAAAGACATGTGTATGTGTGGGAAGAGTGGAGCGAGAAGAACAGTCCTGTGTGTCACTTTCCCTCAGAGCACTAACGAAAATGAGATACTGAGGGAGAGGGAAGTAGGGGTAGCCAGGCCAGACTGGCCGTTCCACTTATTGGCAGTATGGCGGTTAGTTGCCCACCACACCTGATGTCACTTGGTCAGAACAAGCAGCCTCACAGAAGAAGAGATGTGGTTGGGTGGGAATAAACTTGAGGTGGTTGTACCAGACATGAGGAGACCTTGGAGACAGGCAGAGGAGGAATGCATGAAAAGGTTTGTTAGGGGACCAGCAGATGGCATGATAGTTAAGGTGCTGGACTCCCACATGGCCAACCATGGTTGTCATCATGAACCTAGTAGCTTGAAAATCACACTGGGTGCATGTGCATGTGTGCCACAAACCCCAAGAAGAGAATAGAGAGGACTGCAGTGTAGCCATCCCCCCAGGGAATCATTTTCAACTTCCCTTCTTCTGTCTGCAGTGAGCACACATACCCTATGACAAAAACCTTAAAACAAGTAAGTTTTATGTATTTTTTTTTAAAGGTTTGTTAGAAGATGTTCAGTTTAGAGCCAAGAAATCCAGGCCATGGGAGGTGTAGCCAGGTTTTGTTCCTGGGACTGGGGGTGGGGAGAGTCTCAAAAGCTGAAGGCAGCAGATGGGGGTCACAAAGAGAACTGGTGTGGTAGTCTCAGCAGTGGCAGGAGAATGAGTCTGGAGGACTGGAAAAGTGGGGTGCAGCTGAGATACCAAAGGACCCCTCTATGCATGAATTCTCCAATAACCAGTGCTGTACATCCTTTGAAAACAACACCATTTTCTTTCTTTATAATTTTTTTAGAATTATTTCTTTAATTTTATGTATTTGTTCATTCATTTTAATTTAACCAGAGAGAGAGAGAAAGAGAGAGAGAGAGAAAGTGAGAAAGCAAGCCACCAGGTCCAGGACATGAACCGTGGTCAGCCATGTGGGAGTATCCAGTGCCCTAATCACCACGCCACCTGCTGGTCCCAACATAATTTTCATGTCTTCATAGTACAAAAAAGACAGCCTAGAGGCCAAAGTTTGAAACTGGGGGTTAATGCCACTTAGTGGTTCTCAATCCTGGTGGCACAGTAGAATAATCTGAAACATTTAAGAAAAGATACTGATGTCTGGGCCTACCCCAAATCAAGTAAATCAGAATCTCTGGATGTGCAGACTGGGCATTGCTATAGCTTTAAAATACACCCTGGTGGTTCTAATCTCCACTAAAGGGAAGGGAATTTGGAGCTAAGTGAAGGCCTTGCTACAAAAGTGTAGTCTGGACACGAGCATCATGTGGAAGCTTCTTAGAACTATAGGGTGTGAGCCCCCACCCCAGAACTACTGGATTAGAATCTGCAGCTTTGCAAGATCTTCAAAGCACCTGTAGCCACTTTAAATTTTGAGTATCACTGTTAGCAGAAACAAATGCTGCAAGTTCTAAGTTGTGGCTTTTTAAAATACCCCAAAATTACAGAGCTAGATGAGATCTTGGTAACTTAATTCAGAGATCCTAATCTCCCTAAAGGAATCAGGCAGAATAGTGAAAATGTCAGGGGATCCTGCAACAGATCTCATGGCCTTAAAGATGCAAAACAAGGCAGCAGAAAATAGGGGGCAGTGAGGCCTGTGAGGAGAGCACACAGCCCATGAGAGAGGGAACCAGTGACTCAGCTCCAGCTGTGATCCGACTGGGCCCCTGTGACTGTTCTGGAAATCGCTTGTTCTTTTTTTTTTTTAAGAATTATTTTATTTAACTTCATTTATTATTATTATTAATTTGAACAGAGAGAGAGAGGGAGGGAATATGAGAACGCAAGCTGCCAGGTCTGGGATTCAAACTATGGTTGGCCATGTGGGATTCCAGTGCCTTTAAGCACCATGCCACCTGCTGGCTCCTGAAATCACCTGTTCTTTAACTATTATAATTAACTCACACTAGTACTTCGTTTTTCGGATAGGTGTGTCAGTTAATTTTAGGTGTCAGCTTGACTGAGTCAAGGGAGGCCCATATAGACAAAACATTTTTTTCCAGGAATGTCTGTGAGGGTGTTTCTGAAAGAGACTAGCCTTTAATGAGTGGACTAAGTAAGGAAGATCCGCCCTCACCCAATGTGGGTGGGCACCGTCCAATCACCTGAGGGCCCTGAGAGAATAAAAAGGCAAATGGAAAGGCGAATTGCCTTTCTTTGCTGGAGCTGTGAGAATGCCTCTTCTCTTGAACATCAAAACTTCAGGCGCTCGGGTCTTCAGACTTTGGGGCTTCCACCAGTGGGCTGCTAGGCTCTCAGGCCTTGGCTTAGACTGAGAGTTACACCATTGATTCTCCTGGTTCTCAGACGTTTGGACTCAGACTGAGTGACACCACTGTTTCCCTGGTCCTCCAGCTTCTAGCATTCGTGTAGCAAGACTTCGCGGCCTCTCTAATCACGTGAGTCAGTTCCCGTTTCTATAATATATCTGCCCTGTTGGTTGTGTTTCTCTGGAGAATCCTACTGATACAGTTGGCTAAAAAGAATACATTCTAGCAAGTGTCCCCAACCCCCGGGGGCTGCAGATGGTGATCTATGGCTTGTTGGGGGCTGGGCCACCAACCAGCACCATCTGCTGGCTGCACAGTGGGGTGTAGGTGGCCAGCAGTCCGGTGAGGCTTCCTCAGTGTTTGCAGCTGCTCCCCATCATGGGCATTGCAGCCTGGGCTCCGCCTCTGTTGGATCCGCGGCGGTATTGGATTCTACTGGGAGCGTAAATGCTATTGTGTGATTGTTTCATTGTCCTATGGTGTTGCTGTGTAATAGTGGAAATGGGGTGCACGGTGGATGTGGTGTGCTTGGGTCATCTGGAGACCAACCCCACTGCCATCAGTGGAGCAATTGTCTTCCACAGGTCAGTCCCTGCTGCCCAGGAGGTTGCGTATCACAGATACAGAAATGGATTCTGGTTTTTCAATCTTTAGATTCCAGTACAGAATGACTCCAATTTAAACATCATTTTATTTTTCCACTTTTGTTTTAAATACTAAGGACCTGCTGTGGTACAGGGTTCTAGAGCCACTGCAGGTGGAAGAGGGCTCTGAGGGGACTCGGGAGGGATGTCTCTGGAAAGGCAATGAAGAAGCACAGATTCCGTATCCAGACGTGTTCATTGTTGTGTTAAGTCCTGCGTAACCTGCCAGAGGGGCAGACCAAACCCTTTCGGCTGACGTTCCCTTCCACACCAGGCTTGTTTTGCAAGTCTGGGCCAGGTGACAATGATGGCACCAAGAGCTTGTTTTCCCAATTGGAGACAAAACATTTGCTCAGCAATCCCATAAATTGGCCAGACAAAAGTAAACAGGAAGGAGAGACACGGGAGTGGTGAGCCCAGCACACAGCGTGGGTAAAGGAGAGTTGGAGGGTAGCACAATGCCAAACAGCAGAGATGCAGAGATGCAGGGTACAGGGACGGTTGGCTTGCCTCTCGTCAACATTCGGCACCCATTCTTCTGCAGGTATTTGGTTAGCACCTATGTGCCAGGCACAGGCTCGATACTAACGATACAACCATGAGTGAAGACCCACCAAGCCTCTGCCCTCCTGGAGCTCACATCATTTTTCCCAGCACACATCCTACATCCTAGGTTCTTGGCTTGTCATCTTCAGAGCCCACATCCTATTTTTAAAACCATGTTTCTCTAACATATTCATATCTTGCATCATTTCACATTAACTATCCTGGGCCTGGGACATCTTGACGGACTTTGATGTTTGTAGAAGCTTGAGACATTCCGAGGCCCCAGGAGCATTGTCATCACTATGTTTCACGTGTCCTTGGCAGGAATGTTCTCGACTATGGAATTGGTCTCAGGCCTTGCAGTCAGGAACGTTTAAACAGGTCAAGGAATTCATCGTTTTGTCTCCTTCACTTTTTTTTTTTTTTTTTTTGAGAGAGAGATTTTTTACTATAGGATGCATGGGCTCACTCTAGAGACAGGAAGAGACAGAGAGACAGAAAGCGAGAACCGAGAACCGCCCCCCCCCCCCCCCGGGGAGGATGGCCACACCGCAATCCTTTCTCCTCCATTCTCCTCTCAGGATCTTGGGCACACATGCACACATGCCCAGCATGCGTTTTAAAAGGCTGGGTCCGGAACTCAATCTGTGGTTGACTATGTGGGAGTTCAGTGACATAACCGTTGTGCTATCTGCTGGTCCCGTGTTTTGTCTCCTTCACCTTAAATGGAACTTTGATCAAGTGTTTCATTCCAAATTGTCGCCCTTTTGTGATTTCTAAATTTGACTCAAATTGTCTTACTGTAGAAGTGCTCGTCTACAGTCTGAACTCTTTCAGCTGGATATCTCATTTGGCAGTATTCCGATTAAAACACATTCACCTATCAGGTAATAGCTTTATCCTAGTTGTACAAACACTTTAGCCTGTTAGTAGAACAATAGCACTTTCCACAAGAATGGGCATTGGATGTGTGATGGAATCTTTGTCTGGTTCATTTTCTTTATCAAGATAGAATATGAAGAAAAATGGTGGCTTGAGATTGACTAGAAGCCTCAGTAAATGTCCATTGTTAACAACACCAGAGGTAAATTTCTCCAGACAATGCTGCTAATTATCATTGCCTGGGTAAATATTTGCATCTATACAAGCACCAATAAATTACTTAAATAATTTGCCAAATGGGCATTAATCATAGATGTGGTTATTTTTTCTGGGAATTCACTTGATTTTTTTTTCTCTTCAGGGTTTGTAGTGTATTCAAATTACTTTTAGCCATAGTGACAATAACCCCATCTGCTTAATCTAATATAACCACAAGGCCCAAAATGCCTACTAAATAAGGGCCCTCAGTGTCAACACATTGCTTCTTATGGGGTGTTTGAGGTTGTTTGGAATTCATTCTTTGTGTGTTGCCACTACCTTGTAAGGGGAATCAGTACAAGCCCTTTCATTGCATGCCCCCGTCCTGATCCTGTGCTTTCTCATATGCAGCATTGCTCATTCCTTCCTGGAACTGTGCCCACTCCCCCTCAGTCCTTTACCCAGCTTGTTTCTTGCCCTCCTTTAAGGTTTTCTTTCTTTCTTTTTTTTTTTTTTTTTTTTTTTTTTTGGGCGCTTGCGCTCGCCAGACAGAGAGAGACAGAGAGACAGAAAGCAAGAAATCACCCTCCAGAGGGAATGGCCATGCCGTAATCCCTTCTCCTCCATTCTCCTCCTGGGATCTTGGGCACACATGCACACACGCCCGGCATGAGTTTAAGCCACCAGGCCCAGGACTCGAACCGCAGTTGACTACATGGGATTCTAGTGACATAGCCGTTACGCTAACTGCTAGTCCCAAGGTTTTCTTATTATAGATATTCTTACAAAGAAACCCTACCAGTGCTTTGCCGGAAAGCAGAGATTTAGACCTGACTTATAATAGCAGAACAGGGCAGACACTGCTGGCCTCATCTGCAGATGAGAACCACCAACCCAGCTATTAAAGCAAAGTTCATGTACCCTGGTCAGCGACACAGAGTTAAGAGACTACCCTCTTTCCCTGTCACTTTACCTGGACTTCCAGGCTGATTGGCTCTAGCTCTTGTAAGGGAAAGTATTCCTACACAAAGTCATGAGGCTAACTGTGGATACCTAGGGGCAGAGATCATACCCGGTCTCTTTGATATCCTATGAGGCACAGTGCAGTCATGTCGAGAGCCTTCAGTGGGCACTTGCTGAATTATTTCACTAGGTCAGGTTTTTTGGTTGTGTTTGGTTTTTCTTTACTAGAAGGTGAGCCCACCAGAGACAGAGGGGAAAAGTGAGAAAACACCCTCGTGGATGGTGACCATGCCACAATCCCTTCTTCTCTATTTTTCCTTTGGGGATTTTGGGCACATTTGCACAAATGCCCAGTGGGGTTTTTTTTGTTTTGTTTTTGTTTTTGTTTTTTTCAAGCTACTGGGTCCAGAATTTGAACCATGAGGTCATCTATTGAGATCCAGCCCAGCTGCCTTAACCACCATGCCACTGGCGGGGTCACTAGGTAAGGTTTTATTCCCATTTCTCCTGTCCACCCCAGGTTTGTCAGGGCATGATGACCATCGGTGCTGTAAAAAAGCAGATCTAATAAGTTACTAACACTTTGGAGTTTAGTAGTTCACATCTTTTCTCTTGGAGATTTTTGTTTCTGAAGAGGAATGAATGCTGTTAGTACACAAGAATATCCTTTTAGAATAATGAGGCAAATGACTGCCATAGGGACAAGAGAGTTTAAGCCTCAACAATGCGTCTTTCCTAACAGGAAATGTTCACAGCGTGGCAGATATTTTTGATTGATTGGATATGCAGTAATCATTTCCTGCATTTGTTGTTAATAAAATCCCAATACATGGGGATCAGCAGATGGCATAATGGTTATGTCACCAGACTCCCACATAGTTGACCATGGTTCAAGTCCTGGACCCGGCAGCTTAAAACTCACGCTGGGGGGAACCAGCAGTTAGCGTAATGGCTATGTCGCTGGACTCCCACGTAGTTGACCGCGGTTCGCGTCCCGGACCCGGTGGCTTAAAACTCACGCCGGGCGCATGTGCGTGCATGCCCAAGATCCCAAGAGGAGAATGGAGGAGAAGGGACTGCGGCGTGACCATCCTCCCTGGGGGGTGATTTCTCGCTTTCTGTTTCTATGTCTCTCTCTGTCTGTCTGGTGAGTGCACGCGCCCTATAGCGAAAACCTCTCCAAAAAAAAAAAGAAAGAAAGAAAGCTCCCACTGGGCGCGTGTGCATGTGTGCCCAAGATCTCAGGAGGGGAATGAAGGAAAGGGGATTGAGGTGTGGCTACCCTACCTTCAGGGTGACTTCTCGCTTTCTGTCTTTCAGTCTCTCTAGCAAGTGCACATACCCTATAACAAAATTCTCTCTAAAAAGAAGTTATTGCATGGCTCTGAGTTCCAAAATAGAATTGTTTTCATTTCATCTTTATTCTTAATATTTTTAAAAATGTTCAATTGTTATACATCATTTGGCTTGTAAAGAGAATTTACCCAACATGAAATACATCTCAGATAGTCCAGTTGAGAATACTATACACGCTATCATCAATAGGTAATAAACCATTTCTGTGTCCCACAAATGTCTTTCCTCTCAAAATTGAATTTTTAAATCACAGAAGAGATAGTAGTCTAAAAGCCTAAGAGCTTTTGACTTTCTATTTTCGAGAGATTGGTTGTGGTAAGAGAGAATTTCTGCTGTCTTCCCCAAATCTGCCATTTCATATCAAGAACAAAGATAGAATACTCGTCACATAGTTTATACGTTAAACTTGGGTCAGCACACATTCTCCCCTACCCAAAGTACAAGTGTTTAGTTTATACCAAAAGATAAGACCCTTCTCTGGCCAGATGAGGAGTAGGAAAAGGATGGGAAGAAGACGGAACGTTTGGATGCTAGCGCTAAGCTCCATGCTCCCTCACAGCATAACTTGGTACACCTCACATGATACTCTAGGGGAGAAAATAGAAACCGTGCTCAAGGGTAGAGTCTGGATTCACACATTCAGCTAATACTTGAGTGCTTTTGAAATACATGGCGGTGTTCTAGTGCTTAAGATACATCAGTGAATGAGATAGATGGAGATGCTGCCCTCTTAGAACTCATATTCTAACTGGGGAAAGCAGATATAACCAACAAACATATTAAACAAGCAATTTAGAATGACTGGTGATTATAGAAAAAGTAGAGGAAAGAAAAAGACTCAAAGGACAGGACTCAAAGCTAGATTAGGATTCGAAACCAAGTGGTACTCTTACCCACTGCACTGTAGTTTTCTGCTATAGTCTTCTTGTCACGGGAAATCTACAAAGAAACTGTTTTCATTAGTGATAATTAGCAACTGAGTCTAGGCTCTTCCTGAGGCGAGGGAGAGACACATATGTAACTAAACATATGTCCTGAGCTTAATGAGAATCACCCATGAAAACACTTACAGACGGGAAACAGGCCTCTGGGAAGGCCACAACTCAGCAGCGTGTCCTGGAGCCTTAAATTTCCTGTGTTCTAAACTCTGCTTTTGGAAATGGAAAAGACACCCATAAATTAAAACCAAACATCCAACAAAATGGCCTGAAGAATGAGCAATGGCATGCATCTGATTTACACCCATGTTGGCTCCCCAGGGGGTAGCTAGACCAGAGCTCCACTCTGCAGGGCTTGGCCATTTGCAAATGCAAACCCAATACTGGCATCTTCCCATCAGTCACTGCCTCACACTGCAGGGGCTTCCCGAAACATTCGTTTGTGTTTTCTTGTTCTTTTTTAAACTCACAACCAAGAAAATATTCAATAAGTAAAATTACCCATGACATGTAATTTTATCCACATTTTTTACAAAGGTTGTCTCCTCCAGACTTCAGCAACTAGCTGAAGCCATCAGGAAGGGATTACTGTTGTTATGAAATGTGTAAACAATTGATTATACAAGATTCTCATTAGCCTTGGCATCTGGCAGGCTCCCCCTGTGTCTGAAGGTTCATGAGTACACACACACACACACACACACACACACACACACACACAGCAAATGTGCAAAAAGGTAAATGGACAAAAGCCTCCCACTAGGTGATCAGGAAGCACAATTGTAAAATGTCTTTATGTAATCATGTCACCTAAAAGATATTCATTAGTGATAATTAGCAACTGAGTCTAGGCTCTTCCTGAGGCGAGGGAGAGACACATATGTAACTAAACATATGTCCTGAGCTTAATGAGAATCACCCATGAAAACACTTACAGACGGGAAACAGGCCTCTGGGAAGGCCACAACTCAGCAGCGTGTCCTGGAGCCTTAAATTTCCTGTGTTCTAAACTCTGCTTTTGGAAATGGAAAAGACACCCATAAATTAAAACCAAACATCCAACAAAATGGCCTGAAGAATGAGCAATGGCATGCATCTGATTTACACCCATGTTGGCTCCCCAGGGGGTAGCTAGACCAGAGCTCCACTCTGCAGGGCTTGGCCATTTGCAAATGCAAACCCAATACTGGCATCTTCCCATCAGTCACTGCCTCACACTGCAGGGGCTTCCCGAAACATTCGTTTGTGTTTTCTTGTTCTTTTTTAAACTCACAACCAAGAAAATATTCAATAAGTAAAATTACCCATGACATGTAATTTTATCCACATTTTTTACAAAGGTTGTCTCCTCCAGACTTCAGCAACTAGCTGAAGCCATCAGGAAGGGATTACTGTTGTTATGAAATGTGTAAACAATTGATTATACAAGATTCTCATTAGCCTTGGCATCTGGCAGGCTCCCCCTGTGTCTGAAGGTTCATGAGTACACACACACACACACACACACACACACACACACACAGCAAATGTGCAAAAAGGTAAATGGACAAAAGCCTCCCACTAGGTGATCAGGAAGCACAATTGTAAAATGTCTTTATGTAATCATGTCACCTAAAAGATATCTCACCCTGGGAAAGAGAATAGGTATCCGTAGATCTGTAGCAATGTATTTGTTTGGGGGTGGGAGGATGGGACGATTGAGGGTAGGGGCTGATGACTCTTCCACTCACAGATAGGGTGCGTGATTCAGGCCTGACCCTTTATGGTAGGATCATCCCCCTGGCCACAGTAATGGTTTTAGGATTGTAGCTAGGTCAGTGAGGATCTTCCCTAGGACTTCATCTGTGCTATCTGGGAAGAGGTTTGCTCTTTCATCTGGGCTGCTGAACTGCTGGAGTGCAAGCCTGGAGCTTTGACAACTTTGCCGCCACATGTGGGAAGCCAGCCTGAGGATGAAGCCAGGAGAAGAGGTGGAGTACAGTGTCTTAGGAGGTCATCTGAGTCCCTGGCTAGAGCTGCTCCTAAAGCTGGATGGACTCCCCAGTGAGATGAATTAACACATTTCCTTCTTTGCTCCTACTAGGTTAAGTTGAGTTTCCATCACTTGAGACCAAATCAGTGCTGGTATACGCAGGATCATAAAACATGCCACCACTCGTTGGGCATCCACCCCATGCCAGGCTCTATGCTAGGTATTTTACGTAGAGTGTTCCATACCTTGTCTCAGTAGTACTCTTGGTTGGATAATGTTCTTGCTCAGACAGGAAGGTAGGAACAGGACAGGACAGTACAACATTGTATGCTTGGCGAGTGGCCTCAGCTCCTAGGTCTGTGCTCTTCCCACCCTAGGCTATCACTAGGCACCAGCTGTAGTGTGGTGGGAAGTGACTAGGCATTAGAAGAGAGACAGTCCTTAGTAGCAACTCCTGGATATTCATCTAATTTTTTGTAAATGAAAATTAATAATATCTCACGAAATAAAAAATATGAACAACATTTGCAAACTATAATTCTGTACCAATTATTTTTTTTTAAAGCAGCTCTGTGGAGAGAGAATTCACGTGCCACATAATTAATCTATTTAAAGTGTACAGTTCTATGACTTTCAGCATATTTTTAGAGATGTGCAATCATTGCCACCGGCAATTTCAGAGCACGTTCATCAGATCAGAAAGAAACCCTGAATCCTTCGGCGATATCTCCTCCTCTTCAACCCCCACCCCCAACCTGGTTCTAAACAACCACTCATCTGCCTTCTGTCTTCAGTGCATGTCCCTGTCCTGGGCTTGCGTAGAAATGGAAACGTACAGTATGTGTTCTTTCATGACTGACTTCCTTAACTTAGCATTATGTTTTCAAGGTTCATTCATGCTGTAGCATGTATCAGTATGCCACTCCTTTTATTGTACCAATAATTCTTTACCTCTTTTGGAATAAAGGGGTCCTTTGAAAATCTGCTGAAAGTTAAACATCGCTCAACCCTGTAAGAGTTTCCACATCCCTTGAATGCCATTCACAGAGTTCAGTATAAATGTATTAAATGTAAGTATCACTAGAAGTCAAATGTAACTTTAAATATGATAGTACTTCTTCTAAATGAGCTGGTGTGTGTGTAACTCTGATTGGAATATGCCCCACTAAAGCAGTACTGTAGGGAGACAGCTTGCCTAGAAACCTCTCCCTAATAGGACCATTGGGTATACTCTGCCATCATTATCAACAGCTACAGAGATTCGTTCTTTCAGACCTCATGAAGATATGAAAGGATTAAATGAAAATGTCTAAAGACAATATGGAGTAAGAATCGTGTGTGTTTTACTATGCAGTAACCTTAAACATGGACGGTGTGTTTATATAATAGGCCATAAGTAATATACAGAGGATTCTGGTAAGAGCTTCCAATTCCTCCACACTAGTACTGATGAAATCTTATCAGATGTGACTGAGAAAATAGTCTCTTTTCTGTATGAATCAGGGTTCTGTTTATCTTTGATTTCCCACACTGTCCCAATAATACAGCAATCTGTACTTGAAGTGTGGTTTTCTCAAAACAGGGTCCTTGCTACAGTGGGAGAAGCCATATTATCCAGTAGTTAGGATGGTAGCTAATCTGATCATTGGGGGGAAAAAGATGTAAGAGGTGAATTACATTAAAAAAATACATATATGTACTTCTAACATTTTATTTTTACTTAAAGCATATTAGATTTGTACAAGTATGTGAAATTGCGAATATTCAATTTTTTCTGACATTCAAAATAGTATTTTCATATGATAAACTAAAATAGTTGCTCATTTTATACAGATCTTCTGATAAGAGTTCCAAACCATTTTTCCTCTATCAGCTACACAACCCCATAATGCCTCACCTACAATTTTTGCTTTCATTCATTCAGTAGACTGAAACTGAAAGGCATTTGCTCTAGAACCTGAGTCTAGAATTGAATATATAGAAATATAATATATTTCTACTTCATATCTTCCAGTCCTTTATAGTTGTCTTGCCTATACTGAATTTGACAACTGCTTTTTCTTTGGAGACCTGCCTTTGCTAAATCCTTCCAAGCTTCCAATCTCTCTTTCATAAAAGAAACTCCCCTTTTCCTCTATTTTACTTGTATAATATTTTAAAAGTTACATTTTTACATTATTATTACAGTAACAAGATTAATACATAGACTTAGTCTATACAATAGAATCTTAGTAAGGCTATACAGCTCAGTTGGTAGGCCCAGAAGTAGAAAGTGTAATAGAAAGAAGCCTACAGTTGCTGGTGCTAGGAGAAGCAATGGACTAAATACTAGAATATGTAGTGTCATGTGTATGTGTATATATATGTAGTGTGTATGTGTATATAGATACATACACACACTGTATATGTATATATGTTGTGTGTATATGTATATATGCAACATATATATGTATATATACACTACATACACATAAATATACATAAAATCATATGCAGGGCTTTGACTATTACACATATGTATAGCCACTCTATGAGCTATGTAGAAGGTAGGTTTCTGAATGGATATGTGTAAGTTTTAACTTACACGTATATACAAATATATGTATACAAATATTTGTATCATTTCCCCCCAATGATACAAATATATATTTGAAATATATACAAACTCCCCTTCATGGAAGCCTTTACAGAATCTGTTTCTACTGTAGCTAAAGTCCTCTTAGTGTAACTAGTAGCATCACTGTTAGAAATCATGAGGCTGGTCAGTTACTTCCAGTGCATTTCTTCCTACCCACCCTCCTTCAGATGTGTAGGTCCTAGTATTGCATCTGACTCCCTCAATAGGTGGTTTTGTTCTGTTTTTATTGCTAGAGGATACATAGCCTTGCCAGAGACGAGAGAAACACAGTATGAAATACGGGCATGCTGCAGTTGTTCTTCCTCCATTTCTCCATTCCATTAAGATTAGGGGCATATGTACACATGCCTGGCATGTTTCTCATGTCCCACTGGGGCTGGGATTTAAACCATGGTTGGTTATGTGGGATCTGGCTTCCTATGCACAGGACTTAACCGCTATGTTACAGGGCTAGCCCTGGACTTTTTTTTTTCTTTTTTGCAATAAGGACTGAGAGCAAGAGCAAACAAGCAAATGTGGGAGGAAGAGGGAGAGAAAGAGACTGTCACCTTTAAAAAAACATTTATTTCTTCTATGAAAGAGAGAAATAGACACAAATAGACACCACATCACAATCCACCCTGTCTCATCTGACCTGAATCACCAGACTGGTATGCCTAGGGAGGTTCTGGGACAGAACCCAAGACCTTTCCCATGTGGGTCTGGCAGTGCCACTGCTGTGCCACTGCCTGGCCCCAGCCCAGGTACTTTTGACAGGATCCCACCACCTTCGTCTTCTGTCCCAGCCTTCCAGTCAGCCAGGATCACAGGCAAATGCTACCATACCAACATGTTTAGATTGGTTGAAAATTCACCCTGGGCCTCCCATGTGGCCCTGGGTGCATTCATTGATCCCCTATGGCTTGTACCACCATGACTCTCCTAACAGGCTTTAAGAACCAGCAGGGAAAGA
>NW_006159731.1:4341491-4363643 GCF_000334495.1 Tupaia belangeri chinensis
GCCATGTTTATGGTGGTATTTGCTGTATCCCTTATACATGATCTGACACACAATAGATTGCTGAAAATTGTTGGACCAATGAATATATACAGTACCCTTCTTGGAGTTCTGTGTCTTTGAATGGTGACTCTAGATGACACAGAATTATAATCCCATGTACCCAAGTAGGCCAATGGGTAAGGTATTTGTGGGCAGAGAAGCCTTTTCCATGCCTGCTAGTTTATGTCACATTGGGGAACTAAGAGCCTTGCAGGCCACCAAGAACACATTTTTTTTATAATGGAGGCCTCAACATGCTGATGGCTTCCTTTTTTTTTGTTTGTTTTTGTTTTTTGGAGAGATTTTCACTATAGGGCGCATGCACTCGCCAGACAGACAGAGAGAGGAGAGAGACATAGAGACAGAAAGCGAGAAATCACCCCCAGTGGGGATGGTCATGCCACAATCCCTTCTCCTCCATTCTCCTCTAGGGATCTTGGGCACACACGCACATGCGCCTGGCGTGAGTTTTAAGCCACCGGGTCCGGGACATGAACTGCAGTCGACTATGTGGGAGTCCAGTGACATAGCCATTGAACACATTTTGAACTCACTTCTTTCTGGTTCCATCTCTCATCGTATTGATGTCTCAGACTCATGTACCTGTCTAAAGAGTCCTGAATTTATTCTCTTGAGAAGGTTCTGGAGGATCCCATGGTTTAATTTATTTGTATATGTCACCTGTAGAGCTGTGGAACCAGGAGGTGGTATGACGGTTAAGGCACTAGACTCCCACATGGTCAATTGTGGTTCAAGGTCAGAATCTGGACGCCAGAAAATCATGCAGGGTGCATGTGCATGTATGCCTAAAATCCCAGGAGAAGAATGGAGGAAAAGGGATTCTGGTGTGGCCATCCTCCCTGAGGGGGTTATTTTTCACCTTCCCTCTCTCACTTTCCAGTGAGCACACATGCCCTATGACAAAAACCTTCCATTTAAAAACAGATGACAGGCAATTTGATTGTAGAGAAACCTCTTGAAGTCTACCTGTAGTTATAGCCACAGACTAATGTCAGGGGGGTTTTCTGTTTGGATCTCTTGGCTTTCCATGAGTGTAATGACCTCCACTTTTCTGTCAAAAGGTGCCTTAGAGAGAACCTGGGTTTTGGAGATTCTGGCAAAATCACTAGGTCTGGAACTTCATTTTCCTCTTTTGTGGGCTTTCCTATTTCTTGTCCATAGCCATATATCTTTTTCTTTTTCTTTTTTCTTTCATCTGGAAGAGGGGAAGCATTGTTCAGATGATCTCAAACAAGAGCAAAATGTCTATAGCCAATCCACAGGGAAAATGACCCTTGCTGCCTAGTACTCTCCCATTTCAGTTCCTTACATTGGTATATGAATTTCCTTCTCTTTTTCTTCTTAGTTCACATAAGACCTGTACCCAATACTTCCTATGCTCTCTAGCCAACTAGTTGCCTGTCCCCTGAGGACACAGCACACTTAGAATGATAGGGAAGTATTGGCTTCCATGTCTCCCTCCACTGTGCAGACTCAGCTGGATCTCAGTCAGCTTTAGTCTGATGCTTTGATTCGATGTGAGCCTGTGTCTTTAAAAGAAAGCCTACCCTCATATTTGAGATGACTGTTGAAATGACACTGTTTTGGTATACTGAAGACTCATTTTCCATTTTGGAACCCATCAGTAACTTCCTGTGTGTCCTTTAAAGCAGACATCTGTGGCCAGAGAGGAGAAGTTGTGATCATTTAAAATTAGCCAGATATAGGGGATGGTGATATTTCAAAGGCGTAATAGAGACCGGTGACACGTTGCTGCGGTGTAAGGTTCAGTTTATGTCTTCCATCTTTCTCAGGCAGACAGAAGAATTAGTCTGGTTTATGATGAGTTTTGTGTATGTTTACTGGAAACTGTTCAGCTTTACAGAGACCTTTCACCCTAGCCAAGAGCACATGGCAGGAAGATGCTCTGCTTCGACCTGGGCATGCTCATCACATGACAAAGGTCAGACATGGGAGAATGTGGTACTCTCCCGTGTCAGAAAGGAAGAGGTCTTCATTCATTCCCAGATGCCCGGCTAAGGACAAACACATACACACTCTATTGGCTTCAGTCAGCATTGACTATTCATCACCTGATGATCCGTAAGTGATGAAAGGTTATGGGCCAATCTGAAATACACCAGCGGAGGCTCAGTTCTGATCGGAGCTAGTGTTTAGGTTTACGACAGTTTTCTCAGAAGTCGTTATGTTTAGAGTTGAGTATGTGTAAGACACTTCAGAGGTTTTCTGCACCAGCCCAAACCAGACCAGACACACAGTTATTTCACACAGTAACCACAAAAACATTCCTATCTTTTAAATAGAAGAAGCCAGCCGATTGCAACCCGCCTCTGCAAACGCTATCGTATTTATTCATTCTCCTTTGATGCCTGGCACTTAACCTGAATGGTTTCTTTTATGAGTTCAGTTTGACAAAACAGGATGTAGAAGGCATTGTTTGATTTTCAATCTCTCCTCCTGGTAGATGTTTTGGTTATAAAGCAATAGTTCCACCCTAGTTGCCTGGGACATGTATGCTGGTAAATTGATTTTCTGGGGGATTTTTTTTTTCCTGCCTTTTCCCTCTATCCATATGTGTGCCTGTAGATCTATGTCTCTGGGGATCCATTTGCTCAGCCATCGGAACAAGCAGGCACCCATAGTTTATGAGAAGTGAGCAAGGCTATGCCGTTTAAAAATTAAAAAAAAAAAAAAAAATGTTGGCGAGCAAGAAGCCTGTAGAGGCGGCACGAGTCTGTGCCGATCAGAATCGGAGCAGCTTGGCCAGGGACGTTGTGGCCGCACTATGGGTGTGGCAGGAGCATCCACCACAGAATGCTTGTGTCTGTCGGGGTCACTAATTATTTTGCAGTTAGAAAGTGCCTAGTGAAAGGCTTAAAGGAGAAATTCAATGCAGTTTTCTTTTTATCTGCCTCTCCAATTGATGTCTGTACAGAGCAAAGCAGGGCTCCCCAAACACGCCAGTCTGTTTCAGATACACAAGATTAAGTAGCTAGTGACATTCAAGACCAGTCAGCCCACCCAGGAGGACTGAAACCAGCGGAAAAGCTGTCAGATTTCGCCTTTTCTCCATTAATCTTAAAGCTTTTCAGTGGTGCCAGGTTGCATCTCCATCCGACAAGCTGAGAAGAGTGTCCAGCAACCTTCTGCAGCCCCCTGCCCCCACACGCAGGAGAGTAACCCCTGCTTTGCTGAGCTAGTCCTTTAAGATGGAGGGGTTTCTCTTCAAGGGCCAGACAGATCCTCACTGACCCCATCACCTTGCAACACCAAGGAAGCTGGAAGCAGGCTGCAAGGGCCTCCTTTCCCACAAGCCCATAGCTGACCCACTTCCTGACTGTGCCTCACAGAGGATGTGGCTCCAGGGGTGACCGCGGAAGGACTAAGGAAACCTGTCCTCTCGGCACTCTGAGAGCTTCACCTATCCAACATGAGTGAGTGCTGGGGAGGCAGGGAGGGAAAAGAACACAGGGACAGATGACAGGAATGAAGGAGGAAAAGGTGCAAATAAAGGGAAGTCAGGTCTGGTTGGTGACGCTTCATCCCCCCACACGTTTTAACTCCTTTTGGAAGCAGGTGATGACCTGGGTAGGAGGTCACTGGGTCACCACTGAGGAGCAAAGGGACCATCTGCCACACTTCAGCAGAAGTGTCTGCTGAATCAGGATTGCCAAGAGCTTGCAACTGAGAGCCTGGCTTGGGGGTGCACGTGCAGAGGCCATGGAGGGACCAGACTGAGGACACTGCGGTGATTTCTGAGTGCTGGCGGGGGTGGGAGATGCCTCTGGCTCTCAGAGACCCAGCTTTGTCTTTGAAGATGGAACTTAGAGAACCACTGGCTGGAGGGGCCTAGGTCTTTCTACTTCCTTTGAGAGTCTGTTCTGTGGTGTTTCTCTCTCTGTCCGCCTGAATCTGCCTCCAACAAGAAATACCTGGGAAAGCCAACAGCCCAGCACCTTCTGCTCAAGATGGTCTCTGACTGTCACAGCTCACGTGGTTTTTATTTTTTGTGAGGGATGGAGGGGGATTTTTGCTGTAAGACGCATGTAGTCACCAGAGAGACAGAGACAGACAGAATGTGAGAAATCACCCCTCAGGGGAGATGGCCATGCCGCAATCCCTTCTCCCTTCTCCCTTCTCCTGGGATTTTGGGCGCGCACACATACATATACCCAGTGTGAATCTCAAGCTGCTGAGGCTGGGACTTGAACTGCGGTCGGCCACGTGAGAGTCCAGCATCTTAATCACCACATCACCTGCTGGTCCCTCTCATGTAGTCTTAACATGCACACAAAACACTCATTCCTTTTCTGTCTCGGTTTTAAAGTCATTGAATTGTACCCTTTTTTTTAATTGCCAGAGAGCATGTGTACTCGCCAGAGAGAGATAGCAAAGATCCCCCAGTGAGGCATGTTCGGATCACAATCCCTTCTCCTCCATTTCTCCATCCTGTCAGGATTTGAGGGCATGCACACACACATGCCCAGAGTGTTTTTCAAGCCACCAGTGCTGGGATTTGAACCTCTAGGCCATGTGGGATCCAGCTCCATATGCACTGAGCTTAACCACTGCACTATGGGGCCAGCCCCAACACTCTTCAGCAGCATAGCCCACTCTTTCTTGATGGGTCTCTTGTCCCATTAGTAGATGCGTGCTTCCCACAGCTCCCACTGAACCCCAGATAGCTGCGGGCAGCATGGGCTCAGCCTTGTTCCATGTGCCAGGATTATAAAAGAGACCTCTGGACACCTACATGCGACTTGTGTATGGCAAATTTCTCTAATTTTTGGATGAATTTAAATAACTTTTACTACATTAAAGAAGTCACCTTCTCCGTCCATCCTGTTGAACCAGGCTATCACCCAGAGTTACCAGCATGATTGAATTAGAGTGAAATGTTAATGAGGGGCCTCCAAGCAGCCTGGTGGTTAAAGGAGCTCATCCCACATGGCTAAGAGTGGGTCCATTCCTGGCCCTTTGGCTTGAAAAACATGCCTGACACGTATGCACACACGTCTAAAATTCAGACAGGGTGGAAAAGTAGAGCAGAAGGAATTTCAGGGTGACCTATTCCCATTAGAAGGGTCTTTCTCCTTCTTGCTCTCTGGGAGTGCCCTCTGGCAATAAAAAAAAAATTAATGAGGATAAAACGATGCAAAGGTAGATTTGTGTTGGTATCAGTCTCACCTAACCCATGCAGAACAGGTTTGCCATTGCCGTGTATATTAGTATCTCCTGGCAAAGGATATTAATGCCAAGGAAATAATCACAGGCATAATTATATTAGATATAATGTGTGAACACCACCTTTGTCAGTACCATGCAAATACATTTACCTTGATGTACCATTATCGAAAACTTTGATAAAGAAACACCCACTAATAAAAGGGTGCCCAGCACAGGACCGTGCTCAATAATTTTAAAATTTATTATGTGCATTTTCTGACTCACTCATTCAGTATACAGAGCACTTAGGTATTTGTATGGAATGCAGATTTCTAGCATCAGTATGATCCAGCCTCTAACATTACAGTTAAGGAAAAGATAAGGACTCCCACAAAGGGAACTTAAGCTCCTGAGGGCAGGTGTTTTGTCTAGGAATTTAACAAGTAAGGGCTTTGTGTGACCAGGGGCCCTCAAGGGAGGGCCAGAACTCGAGATTGTAATCACCCTGTCCGGCTGGGGTCCAGCCTGGGTGGCTGGACCAGCAGATCAGGCTACTTGACATCCACCCCTTCCGCCAGACTAAGGACACGGGTCCGTGCAGGGAACTGATGAGGGAACTGAATGAGTCTGAGGAAGGGAATTGGCTGCTAGCCGCGGGTAGCAGCATGGTGGGTCTGTTGGAGCAGTTCTATATCCATGATCGATCGATCTCTAGTTCTTTTCCCATTCGCTCTGCTTACAAACTCACCAGAACTCAGTCATGACGACCTCACCCTAATGACCTTATCACACCTAAAGACCCACCCTGGGACACCATGAAGGGATTAAGTTTTCACTTAACACCTTTACAGCACCAAGTCCCAACTATGAATTTGGAGGGGTAGTGGGGGGCACCCAAACTACAGCAGTAAATCTGGGCAAAAATACACTGTGTCTTCCATTCATCAAAGGCAGATTTTCTTCTGCTCCTGACATATGGAAGCAATGTTCCATACCGGACTCCAGCACCTCCTTTCTTAGAGTTCTTTGGAGTAAAACCATAATTGAACATTAAAGCATGGTAAGACCCAGCTTGCTGGCACCACAGTGAGTAGCAATCTGAATGCAGTGCTGAAAGCCACATAGCCACTGTGGGTTCACATCCCTGGGTCTGCTTGAAAGCCCATCGGGTGTGCGCATGTGCCCGAAACCCTGATGAGCTAGAGGCTAGGGAAAGGGAATCGCGGCATGTGAGGCCTTTTATGAGAGTGCTTTTTCTTTTCCTCTCTTTCGAATGCACATGCTATCATGAATAAAATAAAACATTTGTAAGAAACATAGTGAAGACTGGTAAATAAGTATGTGCTTTGCAAAACATAAAATATTCTCATTATTCCTTGATTATTCAATACAGCATGTGTACATTGTGTGGGATGGGTAAATTTAAAATCAGTAAATCAGTGTTAAAATTGTCTCAATGAATCCCAACTAGAGTTATCATTTAACTTTATATTATGAAAGGGGAAAAGTGTAGAAAGCAATTTGGGTTTGGAAATAAACAATAGGGGAAAACCCAGCAGCCCAGCATCAAGAACCTATCTCCTTTCCCTCACTCACCTTGTTTGAATTTTCTTCCTTCCTTCCTTTCTTTTCCTTTTTTTTTTTTTTTGTTTAAATTGCCAGAGGGCTTGTGTGCTTGCCAGAGAGAGAAAGAGAGAGAGAGAAAGCACTTCACTAGGGTGGGGTCAGGCCACATTCCTTCTCCATTTCTTCATTCTGTTGGCATTTTGGATACACATGCACACGCACACACGCCTGGTGTGTTGTTCAAGCCACATGGGATCCGGCTCCCTCAATCACTAGATTACAAGGCCAATGCTTTTCTTTCTTGATCACACCTGCTATCTTCTTTATAGTCTATCTTGTGTGTGTTTGGGGGCGGGGGGGGTAGGGGGGGTAGGTGGGGTAAAGATCCAGAATCACTTGGTTCTTTTTCTCCAGTGGTTCATTTTACTTTTTTTTTTTAAGAGAGATTTTTGCTTTAGAGCAAATGTACTTGCCAGAGAGACAGAGACAAAGTGAAAAACCACTCCACAATCCCTTCTCCTCCATTCTTCTCTCAGGATTTTGGGCATGCACACACACACACCTGATGTGAGTTTCAAGTTGCTGGGTCCAGGACTTGAACCACGATCAGCCACATGGGAGTCTAGTGCCTTAACCACTACGCTACCTACTGACCCCAGCCCATTTTACTTTTTATGTTATTCTGAGTGTGTATCACTACCCATGTGTCCTTTCTACTTTTTCCTACTAATAGTGAAAGGACAATCACTGTCAGGAAGAACATATACATTTTAATTACAATGAAATCTGTAGTAGCATCTCAATTGAATAATATTCAATACATCCACACTGTGAGTTGATATATTTTGTAGTCAGCTTTCCTGGTGGGCTTAACAGCTAAGTAGTTCTTTTAAAATAAAATGTGTTGGGAGCATTTGGAAACCATCCCTGCTCTTAGTGTCTTCTAGGCCAGGTCAGGTCATAACTTGCATGTTTTATCACATACTAGTCAATAGTTTCGACTGGCTTCTAGAAGCAGGAACAGATGGGGCAATGCTTCCAGAAAAAAAGACCTTGGCCAATTTAGTGTCCTCTGTGAGAGCTCTAGGACTGTTAGATTCTTTTCCACTCACATGGAACATGTCCTTTGTAGTCTACACACCCAGTATCTACAACAGTGGAACTTCAATCAGCAGCCTATGTGTTCAGGTATTTGTTAGCTGCCTTAATTTTACATTTTTCTGGCAAAATGACTTGTGCCAAAGTCAAGATGAGGCAAGGGATATTCTTGAGGGATAGTTTAATGCAATAGAGACTACTTTCAACATTTTGAAAAGTGTTGAAAAATGAAACATTTGTTCATAATAAAGCATACACATTTAGAAACAGTTAAAGGTAAATTTGTTGGCAAAATTCTTTCAAAATAATAAACTCACTTGGAACTGAAGTTACTAAAAGGAGTTCTGAATGGTAAACAGGTCAGCTGGTCCAATCTGCAAAACAGGGTGACATGAAATTGCAAATTCTCTGTTTTCAAAGTATCTGGACCACCAGAAAAACCTCATTTTGGATCCTTGTTCTTTGAACTTCCCAAAGAATCACTTTCATATAGTCAGGCTTTTAAAAGAAATTTAGACAAGCTGCTTGGGTAGAAGGGAGACAGTACAGAAAGTCATCTCTTTCTCTCTTTTCTTTATGTGCATTTGTGTGTATGTGTATTCAGAACTGCTTCAGTTTGTCACTTACTGCTTTATACACAGGTACAGTTCAAGGGCAAGGGAAAAAAAATGTGTGTACTTTCCTCCCAGGAGACAACAAGAGTTATATAAGCCACCAGGCTTCCCCCTAGATTTGAATGTACACCCAAGGCATCACTGCTGTTCTTTCTTTTGCCAGAGATGCTTGATAAGACTTTTCTTCCTTTGTAAAGAACATCCTCTGTTGGAATTTTTTCTGCATTTTTAGTTTTTAGTTTTATTGTACCTAGGTTTTGTTGTATATGGGCTCAACTCTTTTGGGGATGTAGATGAAGTAGAAAGTTACATGAAGTAGCTTGCCATCATTTGCATCTTGGGCCCCAATGTCACGCCAAGGTGTCGGTACATCTGTTCCGATGCTGGCAGTAGCCACTGAGAGAGTGCATGCTGTCTGTGATGAATATGGAGTCAATGTGCCAGGGAGCGCTCTGGCGGGCTTGAAAGCATTAAGAAACCACTTCTTTTGTTTTAAACCCAAAACACCTAAAACCATATAACCCTCTCCTGTGTGCACTGGGCAAACTGGAGAAACTTTTTCAGGGGCACACACAGACAAGGGCCTTTGCTTTGGTCACCAAAACTTCTGTCAGCCTCTAACAGTCCTCACCTCCTTTGGCTGTTGCTTTCTTTGACTTACTTCCTGACCCAGACTTCTGTCTAGAAAGGAAGCCCTTATTTCTGGTTGCTTTTCAACAGGCTGCTCTGCTTCGTTGCTGTTTTAAGATGTGTTTTGTGATTTGTTGCATCTCAGGGCATCTTTGAGGCATGTCTTCTGACCACCCTGCTTGCATCTGCCCACTTCCTTCCCTCCAACAGCTGTTCTCGTGTCCTGCTGTCATGCTGTCTATGCGCAGCAGACAGACCGTCTCTGCTTCTAGCTTCCAGCCTTTCAGTGTTGGTTGGCTGGCTGCGTTCCAGGACATGGGTAGACAGATACAAGAGAATAAGCTTGGGAACTGAATTTTGGCAGGGGGATGGCATGAACACAAAGCCCTTTGCAAGTGCTCACCAAGGAGGGGCAATGGGAGTCTCTTCTTTCTCCGTTGATGGTCTTTTCTTTCTAAGTGCTTTGCCATCGAGGGAATCTTTGTATAATAGCACTCTGTACAGGTGCATGTTTTCTTCAAGAGTCTGCTGTTTGCTGTTTTCCTACCAGCCTAAAAAGCCTGTAGCTCCTAGACACCTAGATCTAGCCCTTGGTTCAAGTCTCAGACCCTGCAGCTTGAAACTCACACCAGGCGTATGTGTGTGCATGACCAAAATCCTGAAAGGAGAATGGCGAAGGAATTGCAGTGTGGCCATCCCTCCTGGGGGTGGTGGGGCGGCAGCAGTGTTTTCTTGATTTCTGTCTCTCTGTCAGATTCAAGATAGAGTGGGAACTTAACCCTTACTTGTTTGTTCAGTAGACCCAGGCTTGCTGAACAGGCCAACCCCAGATAACAGAGAAAAGGAAGAGGAAAGCAATGTGCTGAAATCTCTCCCTTTGACCATCCCAGTGAATAAAGGTAGAACTCTAGGAAAGACCATGTTCTCTTCTTCCCTGTGCTTTGGGGGCTAAGGTTGATAACTGGGTTCCAGCACATTAAAGGAGAAGCTATGCACTCTCCCATCTGGCAAATCTCCGCAACTCTTCCTCAATCTAGAGCCACCTGTGCATACACACATTAGAACCTAAACAATCTGATAGAGCCAGATGGCTCTCCAGGAGGTGAATTCATTAGACATTTCTCCAACAGTATTATATTCTAGTTGGGGTTTAAAGTTGGAAAAGTTATTTGTAGTAGTGGAGGCAAAGGAAGTAAGATTTTATTTCAATTAGAAACTGCTGAAATTATGGCACAACCTGCAGGCCAAGCAAAATTCTGGAGTTCTGTTTTAGGCTAAGGGTAGGCACTTGGCTACCCATTAGCTTGAATCAATGCCCTAGGTGATTTGTCAGCCCCCCAATATTTAGAAGAGCAGCCCAGAAATTCAGAAAAGCATGGCAGGGAGTTGTGAGTTTTCTAGAGGTAGCTGGAAGAATGAATTCATTCCTTCAACCGTTCATCTACTCATTTATCTACTTTCTAAATATTTGTTATGTGATGTCTATGCCAGAGGGGAACTTACATGTGGACAGGAACGTTCTCATTGTAATAATTGAGATAATTATTTAATCCATACAACAACCCAGAGATAGGAGCATTTGCTGTATCTGTTGTACAGATTAGGAAATTGAAGCATCTAGTGCAAATGGAAGGTATCAAGGGGCACAAGTGTTGCTGGAGCTGTCGGAGCACATTTGTGGAAAATGTCATCCTCGCATGAAGGAGTTGACCAATGGGAAAATAAGACCCTCCTATGTACTTCCTGGCAGTCAGGGAGAGTCAGGGTGGGTGTTTGTGTTCTTAAAGTGTCACATAAAGTATATTAGCATTTCCAAAAGGACAGTCTGGCAAGTAAAAAGCGTAGGTGTTGGGCTGTGTGGAGTCAACTGTTAGTGTCATCTTTTGTAAACAGGAGAAATATACCCATTCATAATGATTTACCCACTTAGCCTCAGGTCTCTCTGAGCACTTTTTCCCCATTCTATAAATGGATAAAAACATGCAACTAAAACTCTTAAGTGAAATAAATGATATGAAAGCAAATAAATAGGTGTACTTTCTTATCCAGTGAAGAATTTAAAATTTTCAACTATTATTTCAGAGAAGCTGTCTTTAATGTTTTGCAAATGATTTTAAAATATATTGTGTCAGAAAATATTACAGAGATATATCTTTATAAGATTCATGAAAAAGATGTTTAAAAACTATGCATAGATTTTAATGGTTTTTGTACCCATATAAACTCATATTTTGCTTCCATTTTCTATGACTATATATATAAATATATATATATACATACACACACACACACATATATTATATATTTATATATTTTTAGTATTTGTTGACATTTAGTGTTTCACCTGGTATGTACTCATACCTTACAAAATTCCAGTATTATATGGTTTTATCTCTTTACATTTGGGTTTGATTCAGGTTATCTTTCTTTCTCTTTCTCTGAAGCGTGTGTGTGTTTGTGTGCGTTTATTTGTGTGTATATAGACATAGATATAGATATACATATATGTGCGTATATATGATTAAACTCCTTATTGCTTAATTCAAATATTTCAGAGCCTTATTAATTTTTTTGAGAGGTTTTTTTTTTTTTTTTTTTTTTTTTTTTTTTTCTAAAAAAATTTTTTGCTATAGGGTGCATGTGCTCACCAGAAAGACAGAGAGAGAGACAGAGAGATAGAAAGCGAGACATCAGCCCCCAGGGGGGTTGGCCATGCAGCAATCCCTTCTCCATTCTCCTCTCCGGATCTTGGGCACGCACGCACACGTGCCCAGCATGAGTTTAAGCCACCAGGTCTGGGACACGAATGGTTGGCTACATGGGAGTTCAGCAACATAGCCATTACGCTAACTGCTGGTCCCAGGGCCTTATTAATTTTTGACCACTTGATTTATGTTTCTGAGAAATATTGTCCAGCATGATTGCATATTTGTTAGCTGTTCCTTAAATTATACTTGTTTTACTTTATATGTTTTTGAGGCCACATTATTAGGGGCATAGGAGTTCAATTTCTGGTGAATTTTATTTTATATTATATAGCAACTGTCTTCATATGTAGTAATTAAGAGAACGGTCACTTGACCAAGATTACCTCTGTTCATATTATAGTCTCACCACTTAATAGCTCTCTGAAATTTGGTTTCTTCATCTGAGGATCAATATAAATAATAGACCTAAAAGAGTTATTATATTAATTCAGTAGTAAATAAAGCATTTAGAACAATGTCTGTTGTAGAGAAAGTTCCAGCTATTAACACAACTAATAATCGCATTGCCTTAGATACACTTCATTCAATATTAATGTTGTTACTCTAGCTTTTTACCTAGTATGTGTTTTTGTTTAGCACTTTTTTTCCCCTCCCTCTACTTTTCAATCTGTTAATCTGTTGGTATCACTGCTAGATGGTCCTCTTACACACATAGAGAGGTGAACTTTATTTTGTTCAATGTGATACTCTCTCATTTTAAGTTGGAAAATTTATTGAATAGTTATTGTTTTTATTAAATCAACCAATACAATTGAGTATTTTTATGGTGTACAACACATTGTTGTGAAATTTGTATATATTGTGGAATGACTAAATACACACTTAACATATGTATTATCTCACATGCATGTCATACTTTTTTGTGCTGCAAATATGTAAAATCTACTCCCTTAGCAATTTTCAAGAATACAATACAGGGACCAGAAGATGGCATAATAGTTACCATAATTGCTGGACTTCCATGTAATCAACCACAGTTCAAGTCCCAGACCTGGGGGCTTAAAACTCATATTGGGTGTGTGTGCGTGAGTGCCCAAGATCCTGAGAGAATAGAGGAGATTGCAACGTGGTCATCCCCTCTGGAGGGATGTGTGATTTCTTGCTTTCTGTCTCTCTGGTGAGCATACACACCCTATAGCAAAAACTTAACATTGTTTTTAAATGTAATCACAGTAGTATACAATAGATCTCTTGACTTTATTACTCCTGTAACTAAATTTTGTATACTTTGACCATCATCTCCCCAACCACTATTCTATTTTATAAATTCAACTTTTTTAGCGTCTACATGTTAGTGAGATCATGTAGTATTTGCCTTTCTGTGCCTGAATTCTCAATGTTCCCCAGGTTCATCCATATTGCTACAAGTTACAGGATTTCCTTCTGTTTAAAGGCTGAATAGTATTTTATGTCGTATATATAACATATTTTCTTTATCCACTCATTTACTGAGGAACATTTAGGTTGATTCCACATCTTGGCTACCGTGAATAATGCTGCAATTAACATAAGAGTGCAGATAGCTCTTTGATGTATTGATTTTATTTTCTTGGGTACATACCCAGTAGTGGGATAGTTGAATTATATGATAGTTCTGTTTTGAATTTTTTGAGAAATCTCCATACTTTATCCATAATAGCTGTACTAATGTACATTCCCACTAACATGGTACAAAGGTTCCCTTTTTGCTACATCCTTGCAATCATTTGTTCTCTCTAATCTTTTTTTTTTTTTCCAAGAGAGATGTTTGTTATAGGGCATGCGCACTTGCCAAAGAGACAGAGAGAGAGAGACAGAAAGTGAGAAATTACCTCCTGGGGAGTATGGTCACATTGCAATTCCTTTTCCTCCATTCTCCTCTCAGGATGTGTGCATTCACACTCGTGTGCCTGGTGTGAGCTTTAAGCCACCAGGTCCAGGATTTGAACTGGAGTTGACCATGTGAGAGTCCAGCTACATAACCATTATGTCATCTGTTGGTCCCAACCTCTCATCTTTTGACAATAGCCATTCTAACAGATATGAGATGATAGCTCATTGTGGTTTTGATGTACATTTTCTTATGGCTAGTGAAGTTAAACGCCTTTTAATATGTCTGTTAGTCATTTGTATGTCTTTGAGGAAATGTCTATTCAAGTCTTTTGATTATTTCTCAGTTGGACTTTTTTATATTAAATTATGAGTTCCTCATATAATTTAGATATTATCCCTCATTGGATATATGGTTTGAAAATAATTTATTTCTTTTCATAGGCTGCATTTTCTTTTCATTGACTATATTCTTTGCTGTACAGAAGTTTTTAAGCGTGATGTAGACTCATTTATTTTTGCTTTAGTTGCTTGTGCTTTTGATGTTATAGCCACAAAGTCATTGCCAAGACCAATATCAAGTGCTTTTCTTTTTCTTTTTTCTTTTTTGAATTCATAATAGTGCACATGTTCACATGCATATGAGGGTTAATAAGAGAAGGAGACAGAGCTGATCACCCTCCACAGGTTCTGGTCAGACCATGTTCTCCCTTCTTTCAGGCCATCAGCCCATTGGATCTTGGACACTTGTGTGCACGTCTGAGGAAAGTCCAGGGATGCTTGGGCTGGCCTATTGCTGGGGGTAGCCCAAAGCCTGGGGCTGCTGGGATGTACCAAGTGATAGGGCCTAGAGGCTCAGACCACAGCTATTGACCTGGAGTCTAGGGCCATAGGGCTGACCTGGCATTGAATTTTACTGGGGCAAATTCAGTGTTAGGGTCTGAGGCAAAGTCTAATTCTAGTTCCCCCTTTTTTCCTCAAGTGGAGGCTATCTCTCCACCCCCATGCTGCTTACAGTCAGAGGAGGGCTAATGTGGGCAATGTATAACTGTCTTTCTTACCATTTTCAATGAATTTTTTCTTATTTCTGTGCTATGCCCAGGTGCCATAATCTCTCATATTGATTTCCCGAACTCTTATAAAGATAATTTCAAGCATGGATAGTTGTTCAGATTGATGTTTCTGAGAGATGAACACTAGAAAGTCCTATTCCACCATTTTGCTGAAATACAACTCTTATTCTGCATAGTTATTAAAATTACTGATATAGTTCAATTTATTTTCAAGTTATTTTAATTTGTGATGTTACATATACACATACACAGATCTTTCCTCCTTTCTTGCTGTTAATGGATTGTTTCTTTTATTCTGCTTTTTCTCTCTTTTCTGGTTTAGAAGTTATTTCTCTCTTTCCATCATTTAGTTTTTAAACTCATAGTTGTCTTAACAAAATCTAAAGTTAGTTATTAATACTACCCTAATCCTGAGAGTAAAATTCTTTTTACGAATGCCCCTCTTCCACGTTATTGTCGAATGTGGTAGTTGTACCTTGTTTTCAACCCTCTCAAATTAGTCCTTATTATTGTTTGTTGACTGGTCAAAGCTTATGATATATACCTACATTTATAAATGTATTTGTTCATCATTGTTATCTGCTCCTTCCTTTCTGGTTCAGCTTCCTTGTTAGAGAATGGCCATACCAGGAACCAGCCCTGTATTTCCGGTACCTAGAACCGTGAAAATAAACTTCACTGTGCCAGCTAGTTTATAGTATTTGGTTATGGCAGCCCTAGCAGACTACACATAAGCTCCTTTCCTTTCTATAGTAAAATATCTGATCACTTAATGCATAATATTTTATCTAAATAAGCAAAGTCATATTCAATGAAGAAAACCTTAACAATAAACCTACCCATCAGCCTGAACTATACATACTGTGAGGAAATTTACTGGTATATTTACATATCAACAATGTAGCCAGGGATCAGCAGTTAGCGTAATGGCTATGTTGCTGGACTCCCACGTAGTCGACCACGGTTCGAGTCTCGGACCCGGTGGCTTAAACTCACGCCGGGCGCATGTGCATGCGTGTCCAAGATCCCGAGAGGAGAATGGAGGAGAGGGGACTGTGGCATGGCCATCCCCCCTGGGGGGTGATTTCTTGCTTTCTGTCTCTCTGTCTCTCTATGTCTGGCGAGTGCACACCCTCTATAGCAAAATCCTCTCAAAAAAAAAAAAATGTAGCCAGATAAATTCAAAAGCACCTGAATTATTTCTGTTTTCTAAAGTTACATTGAAAGAGCCAGATGGTGCTGCAGCAGTAAAATGTGATGCTGACCCATGTGGACAGGTTCTGAGGTCACATCTGGAGAACTCTGAACATACCAGGCACGTGTGCGCCCCATTAGGAATAGCTAAAGCTGGGGCTAGATTGCAGTGTGAAGAAACTGTTAAGGATGTTGTTCTTCTTTCTCACTATCATGGAAAAAATAAACTTAAAAATTCAAAGTTAGGGACTAGCACATGGCATAGTGGTTATGGTGCTAGACTCCCACATGGCTGACTATGGTTCAATCCCGGACCTGGAGGCTTGAAAATCATTCCAGATTTATGTTCACGCATGCCCAAAATTCCAGGAGGAGAATAAGGAGAAGGAATTGCGGCATGGCCATCCCTCCCAAGGGGTGATTTCTCACTTTCCCTCTCTCTGGTAAGCACACAAAAGACAAAATCTATGGCAAAAACCTTTGGGGAAAAAAAAGGAAAGAAAAGAAAAGAAAAATTACATGAAAATTCTTCACAACAAATATTCTGAATAAATGATAATGAGAAACAAATGATTTTCAACATTTGTAGATATTTAATTATTTAATAAGTTATGGAGTAATTTAAGATATCATAAAAACAAATGAGTGTTCTGTTCTCGGGAACAAATCCAATCTAACAATGAAGACAGCTGTCTATAAGTGCGTTTATTTTGAATATTAACTATGTGAGGAAGACTCTAACTTCCTGCCAGGCGTTGATTATGGATATCAGGCCTAATATATTTAAAGACATTTATAGGGACCAGCAGTTAGCATAATGGCTATGTCGCTGGACTCCCACGTAGTCGACCGTGGTTCGCGTGCTGGGCCCGGGGGCTTAAAACTCACGCTGGGCGCATGTGTGTGCATGCCCAAGATCCTGAGAGGAGAATGGAGGAGAAGAGATTGCAGCATGGCCATCCCCCATGGGAGGTGATTTCTCGCTTTCTGTCTCTTTGTCTCTCTCTGTCTGTCTGGTGAGCGCACGCGCCCTATAACGAAAACCTTTCCAAAAAAAAAAAGGACATTTATATTTCCTCCTCAAACCAAAGTCATTTAAATTGTTGTCAATTCAGTTGACCACTGAGGAACTCTCTTTATCATAGACCAACACTAATGTGTTCTTCAGAATTACAAGCTGTTTTCCCCATAGGAGTGTGCTTTGCTTTATATCAGACATAACCAGGAAAACAGAAACTTCATGTTTTTAGTTCCAAGACTGGAATGGGATTTGAAGTTGATGCTATATAGCTAAAATGAAATATGTACATGCCAACAGCTCACATTAGTAAATTGTCTCTGGTGAAGATGATTTCTTCTTCTTTTTTATTTAGAATTATTTAATTTTATTTATTATTATAAATTTTTAAAATTTGTTATTGGGCATGTCTACTTACCAGAGAGAGAGAGAGAAAGAGAGAGAAAAAGCAAGTATCCAGGACGTGAACAATAGTTGGCCATGTGGGAATCTAGCACTTTAACCACCACGCAACCCACTGGTCCCAGAAGATGTTCTTCTGAGGTGGAAACGTCATTTTTTTTTTTAATGAAAAGAGGGGATGATGGTTAAGGCACTGGACACTCCCATATGCCTGACCACAGTTTGTGTCCTGGGCCTGGAGGCTTACTTTGTCACTTTCTCTTTCTCTCTCTCTCTCTCTGGTGAAATTAAAGTAAATGAATGAATATATAAAATTTTTTAAATAAAAAAATAAAAAGATTGAAAGAGAGAGAGACAAAGAGAAGACAGAGGTTGCCCTACCTGGCTGCACTTTTTTGGGGTCTGGAAGATGGAGTTTAGAGCAGAGATTCAATAGCCTGGTCCCAGAACACAGTAAGACACACCTCAGATTTAAATGACTTCTAAAATTAGCAAGTGAAAGGACAGGTCAAAGGTGAGAAGTGTTTTTAAAAACAATTTAAATGAAAATATTTATTGAGACAGAGAGATAGAAACAGAGAAAGAGAGACAGAGAAAGAGAGAAGACCGAGGTAGCCATACCTGACTGAACTTTGTTGGGGTCTGGAAGATAGATTTTAGAGCAGAGATTCAGTCGCCTTGGTCCCAGAACTGGAAATGTCATATTTTCATGTAGGAAATGTTTTTCTTTTGTAAAGAATGGAAAAACTTCATCTTAATTGGAAAGTGTTATAAATAAATTGTCACTATATAGCCTAATGGTTAAGGAAGTTAGATCCCACATGGCTGATCAGTCTCTACCTCCACCCTGATGGCTTGAAATGCATATTGGATACAAGTGCATGCTTGCCTCAAATCCTGCTGGGATGGTAAAATGGAGGAGAAGGTGTCGTGGTCTGCCCAGGCCCCATTGGGAAGGGGTGCTTTGACCATGCCTTATCGAGTACTTTCTCCCTCTCCTTCTCTGTCTGTTTCTGGTGAGTGTATATTGCCATCTACCAATTAAAAAGAAAAAAAAAAGAAATTATCTTAATCTTGAACTTACTTTTCTCTATTTGGTGTCTGCGTTGCTTGATGCTCTGTTGCAGGAGGTTCCTGGGTAAACTTTACTTCATCTTTTATTTTCCTTTTAATTTTTGCCAGAAGGCATGTGACCTACTCAGAGAAAAAGAGAGCGTGGTCATGCTGCAATCTCTTTTCCTCCATCTTTTCTTCCTGTCAGGATCTTGAGCACACATCTACATGTACCCAGTGTGTTTTTCAAGTCATCAAGGCCAGGATTTGAATCATGGCAGGCCATGTGGAATCTAGCTTCTATCCACAGCACTTAACCACTGACTATAAGGCTGACCCCAACTTCAGTTCATCTTAAAACACTCTCTAGCCACTCTGCATTTGCATTCAGCCTCCTGATCCTTCAACCTCCTGATCCTTCAGCCTACTTCTTGTTTTCCTCCTTGGGAGCTAGTTCTTAGTAGCTCTGTCATGTTTTCCCTTACTGCCTATGGGACACCTACAAGATGCTCTTGGGACAAGAATTTACAAGACAGACCAAATGGCATAATCCTTGACTCCTTGTGTTAATGGCATATGCCTAATGGCCTTAAAGGAGTGAGCCAATTGATGAAAGAATGACAATTGTATCCTTCTAGAATATTTCTTTTTTCCTCCTCCTCTTCCTTCTTCTTTTCTTCTTCTTTGAATTAGTTTTATTTGTCATTGCTGTTTTTTTAATTTGCTACAGGCAGGCACACTCACCAGAGAGAGACAGAGAGGGAAAGTGAGAAAAGCACCAAGTCTGGGACTCAAACCACAGTCACCATATGGAAGTCCAATGCCTTACCTACCATACCACCACCTACTGGCCCCTGGAATATTTATTCTTTCCAGGGCAGCAACTGGTCTATTTACATAGTCTACATCTTTCTCCCCTAAATGTTGGGTCATCGGAAAAGTCATGACATAGTTTTGCATAGAAAAGTACGTCATGACTTTTCCGAAGACCCAATAGCTCACAATTCAGTGCTTCTTGGAAGCAGTTCTCTTTTGCTCTGAGAAGGGCCTTTTTATTTGGCATCATGACAAATTTCCAACGGGGGAGAGTAATAGAACTTTTAATGCAAATTCTAAGTAAACGTAGACAGTAAGAAACTAGATTTTCTACCAACTTTCATGAATAATATTAAAGTGTTTTTAAGAAAACTATCTAAACGAATCATTTGAACCATTAAATATGCTACTCGACTTGCCCCAGTACCGGAAATTCTACTATGAGTCATTAGTTTAGGAATCATAATCTGATGAGCAACAGCCAAGTCAGGCGAGGGTGATCTGTTAACCAGGCGAGTTAGATGGATTTTGCTGTTTGGGTTGTTCTTGCGATTTTATTATTTTTGTTGTTGTTGTTTTTGGATGGGTGGGGTTAGAGCTTGGGTTAGTTTGGAGAAGAAGCTGGTAGGTGGGTAAGTAGTGTAAAGTAAGGGAAGCCAGACAAAAGAAAAGAAGAAAAGATGTCAACAGGACTGGATTAAGACCTTTCAAAGGCTTACACAGTGGAAATAAAAGTAAAAACAATATTTAATTGTAAAACACAAACCATATGCATGTTGAAATTTTAATTTAATAACTGTTTTCTATATATCCTGATTGCAACATTCTGGGTAATTTCATCAGAGCTGAATGAACTTTTTTTCACAGGCCCTTCCTTGCTGATGGCTTGACCCAGAACTGAGCTGGCTTAGTGGGCGTTCATGAAGGAAAATGTGTCCATTGAGGTGCACGGCATAATTCAGGGCTGTGCAGGCTGGACACTGCACAGATTCAGGGACCCCACACACGAAGAGGTTGTGATTCAAATGGCTCTTCTGGACTTGCGCAACTTGGAAATTCCCTGATTCAGGCTTAGATTAAGAATGATTGTACTTGGGGCCAGCAGATGGTGTAGTGGTTAAGGCATTGGACTCCCACCTGGTTAACCACGTTTCAAGTCCCAGACCCAGTGGCTTGAGACTCAAACTGGGTGCATGTGCATGTGTGCCCAAAATCCAGAGAGGAATGGAAGAGAAGAGATTGCAGTGTGGTCATCCCTCCACCAGGGGGTGATTTACCTCTTTCTGTCTCTCTTTTTCTGTCTCTCCAGTGAGAGCTTGCACACGATAGCAAAAATCTCTCAAAAAAATAAAAGGAAAAGAAAAAGAAAGAAAGAAAAGGAAAAAGAGAATGATAGTCTATACAAAGCGTGGTCAGAGAACTCTACTCTGGAATTACTAGAGGACTTGATGAAAACACAGATGCTTGCAGCATTAGACTGGGTGGGGGATAGGAGAGCTGGGATTTCTATCTTAAATGGAATTTCTGAACACACTAACAGTACATAGTAACTACCTTTAAATGACGTTTCTATCAGCTTTCTCCTCTGTCTGGAGTGTCTGGAGCTCTGGAGGCGAGGGTTTGAAGATCTGGGCCCCGATTCCAATTCTGCCACTAACTAGCAGTGTAGCCCTAGTCAGCTTCCTAAATTTCTCTGAACACGTTTCCTTACATATTCAATTAGAGTGAGTCAGAATGAGTCTTCTCAACTTTGACCTAAACATCTCTCTTTTTTAAGTGATGAGAGCGAAAACATTTCTTTCTACAGGTATCCAACTTGGAAACTCTTTAGACCAAACGTGTTCTGAAGGTCAGAGTCTGGCGGTTTTTGAAATGTGCTCTGATGCACATATCATATATTACCTGGTACCTTCAGCAGGGTCTGACGAGGGGCTGTCATTAGATATGCTAATTAATTCTATAGCAAAATGTGTGAATGCTGGCGCTGCTGTGATAATACTATAAATAGTCTTAAGTCAGGCTTCATTGCCAAATTAGATGTCTCTCAAATTCTAAACACCTTACAGATTTCAGAACCTTTACGAATTCTGACATTTTAGGATAACGGGTTGTGGGCTGGTGCGAGTGTCGGTTCTTCACTGAAGCCATGCTCGTGGGACAGTACATTAATCCATGCATGATGTTAGAGGAGAGCATTGGAAGGAATCCAGATGCCAAGTGGGCAGCAGCGTCCCGGCCAAGTTCACCAGGCTGCCCTGCTGCTGCTGAACTCTGACTTAGGCGCGTTACGCTCTCTGCGCCTTACTCCTCCCATCTGTAAGTCATAGAGTTGTTATGAGGGCCAACTGATTTTATTACATTTGAGAACATTGCTTGGCATGTAGTACTCAACAGGTGTCAGTGTTCATTATCCTGGGAGTTCTGTTAACTTGTTTCAGTCACTTGTTCTATGTGGGGGAGAGGCTGGTGAGATGAGACAGAGAACACACAGGCTATGATTGGACAGAGGGCATGGGTCAAATTGTCCCACCTCAGACTTTTTCCTCCAGTGCTGTGCCCGGATAATGTTTCCACCTGTTTCTGTACTTGACTCTCTCCATTTATAAAATTGGGCATGTCATCCTACTTACAGATAGGGTTAGGTAAGAAAAGCAAGTTGCATTTTTCAGAAAGGGGATGATTATTATTTTCCTGAAAGGTAAGTTGATCTTTCTTTCCTTTTTTTCCTTTCTTTCCCACTTTCTCATGAGAGAAAGGGAGAGAGACAGGTATCCCTGGTTAACCACGTTTCAAGTCCCAGACCCGGTGGCTTGAGAAGCAAGCCACCGGGTCCGGGACTCAAGCCATGGTCGGCCATGTGGGAGTGTCCAGTGCCTTTACTAACA
>NW_006159731.1:4364313-4406398 GCF_000334495.1 Tupaia belangeri chinensis
GAGCCCCCCAGCCAGCCATGATGAGCGGCATCTGTGGGTGGGCCTGGCTTGTTTAGGTTGGACCTGAACTCAGGCCTCCCTTGGCTCCAGTATCACACAGCAGCGGCCGAGTGCCTGAGCCACCACAGCTAGGCCAGTAAGCTGATTTTGTGCCACTTTTAACCTAAATGGGTTACTAGGAAAAGTTAAGCAAAGCAGGAGCCCCAGTGGACTTATCTTGTACTTAAATCATGAGTTCATTCCAAGTGAATCTAGATTTTAAAATATCAAAATGAACTAGAACCACTTAATTTCCACAAATTCACTCACTCATCTTTCCCATAGCCCAGGAAATACTGCAACTGACTTTGAAATATTACAGGCCAGAGGTTTGGCCCTCCTCCTGACCCTAGAGTTGTATCTGGGCTGTAACCCCCTGTGGCCACTGAAGCACATCATCATTTCTATTTGAACCAAAACTCTGCAAATGCAGAATAACTCAGCTGCAAACTAGAGCTCTGGGTGGGAGCTGCAAGCTAACGAGAGTGGCATGGGATGACTGGAATGGTTTCAGTCTCACTGAGAGGGTGTTTCTTTTCTGTTTATGTGAGGAAAGGCTTTTCTTTCTTCTCTTATGAAAATGCAGTTTTCAAATTAAGTGGCTGGTCACACCATTGTAGCAGATGTTTTAGTTTACATCCACACAGTGAGCAAAAGCTTCCCTCTGCCCCTAAGATTCCCAGAGCCTCAAATTTACTGAGGGAAAAAAGAAGTATGAAAAGTACCGTCACTGGGCCAGCAGGTGGCATGGTAGTTAAGGCACTGGACACTCCCACATGGCCGACCATGGCTTGAGTCCCAGACCTGGTGGCTTGCTTCCTCACTTTTCTTCTTTCTGTGTGTCTGTCTTTCTCTGGTCAAATTAAAATAAATGACTGAATAAATACAATTAAATAAATAATTCTTAAAAAAAAAGGAAAAAAGTACTGTCACCATTGAGTGGTGTTAGTCTGCCTGAGGAATAAGGATTAATAATATGAAAAAAATTAGAATTTTCTTTTTTTTTTAGTAGTAAATTACGAAGAATTTATTTACCTTCTCACCACTGCCAGACATGACAATGCTTTTAAAATGGAAAGAATTTTTTTTGTGGTTTCACGTCAACCATTTTTAACTCACCTTCACTGACTAACTTAATGAGCATTTCCTTAGAAAGAATTGGTCTGGGTTAAAAATTTGTAAGTGTCAACTTCAAGAATATTTTTCCTTTGAAACTATTAAGCTCTGAGATAACGAATAGATTCTTAAATATATTGGTGCTACTGGGAACTGCCCTAATAGTCTTTGGTCTCCTTTTCTGTTTGTCATTTGTTTGGTTTTTATTTACATTTATTTTAACCGAAGTCATTAATTTTGAACCTTGTGAACACTCACCCACAAGAAACCACAACCACAACATAAAAAATATCTTATCCAATGGTTGTAAGACACTTTGTAAATAAATAATAAATTCTTAATTACCTATAGAATTTCATTAATTTCTCCATCATTGAAAGATATTTCCTAGAGCCAGCAGGTGGTGTGGTGGATAGGGGTGCTGGATTCCCACATGGCCAACAATAGTTCAAGTCCTGGACCTGGTGGCTTGCTTTCTCACTTTCCCTTTCTCTCTCTCTCTCTCTTTCTCATCAAATTAAAACAAAACCTAACAATAACAAATGGAAATAAATAAATAATTATTATTTTTTTTTTTTTAAAAAAAAAAAAGATAGTTCCTAGGTCAACCCATGGTCTAATGGTGACATGAGCCAGAACCCATGTGGCCATGGTGCAGTTCATGTCCTGGGCTTGCCCATTAGCTTAGATCTCTACCAGAAAAGTAGTTCCTAGTTCTAACAGGTGACCATAAACCTCTAGTATTCTTTTATATCTTTCCAATGCTAGGATTGGTTGTATAGATTCTGTAAAAGAAAAAGGAAGGCTGTATAAACCTACTTGTAATTAGAACTTCCATTAAATTCATCAAGAATGATGGGCCTTTGCCTTGTGTTGTTTATTATTAATATTTTAAAATTTTTACTACAGAGCATATGTACTTGCTGGAGAAAAGGTGCAGGAAGAAGTGAGAAAGCACCCCCAATGTGCTGTAGTGCAAGGCCTTCTCCTCCTTTTCTCCTCTTGGGATTTTAGGCACACATACACGTGCACCCAACATGTATTTCAGGTTGTTGGGTCCAGAACTTGAACTCCACAGTCTGCCATGTTAAGATCCAGCCACCTTAACCAATTGCCACTGACTACCCATATTTTATTTTATTTTTTAAAATTTTTTCACCAGAGAGCACATGCACTTGGCAGAGAGAAATAGGTAAAGTGAGAAAATAGCTCCCCTGTGGGGAATGGTCACACCACAATCCTCTCTCCTGCATTTCTCCCTCCCTTCAGGATTTTGGGCACTCAGGCACACATACCTGGTGTGTTCTTCAGGCTGCAAGGTCCAGGACTTGAATGGTGCAGTGGGCATGTAAGGTCCAGCTGCCTTAACTGCCATGCTACTCACTGGCCTGCCTTATGTAATTAATGTATTTATGGTAGTGCCACCATGATATATTCTTGCCAAAAATGTTGAACCTTAATCTTACCAAATATTAAAGTAGAATTTTCCATTTCTAGAAAATATGGGGAACCAAAGAAGGAAGTGACACCATTTAGAAGCAATTACATAAATTCAGAATGTGAAACAGTCTATCTGAAAACTGATCTGAAGCTGGCCCCATAGCACAACAGTTAAAAGAAGCCAAACCCCGTATGGCTGATCATGGTGTAAGTGCCAGCCTCAGCTGCTTGACAAACATGCTGGGTGTCTCTGTGTGTGTGTGTGTCCAAGATCCTGATGGGATAGAAAAATGGAGGAAACAGAATTGTGGTATGACCACACCTCATTGAGGTATACTTTCTCTCTCTCTCTCTCTCTCTCTCTCTCTCTCTCTCCCTCCCTCCCTCCCTCCCTCCCTCTCTCTTTCTCCCTTTCTCACTCCTCCTGCTCTGACAAGCACACACATCTGGCAATTAGGAAAATAACTGACCAGAACTTTTGAATGATTCCTAATAGCCAAATCATTATGTAAACATTTTTTGGGAGGGGTTCAAATTCAATAAACTGTGGAAAGACATTGCTGGGTCAGGGTGGGAGGAGGACCAATGGGGAAATTTGAATACGGACCACTTGTTACGTTATAAAAAGGGAAAAATACTATGATGATATCTGGAATTTGCTTTAAAATATTGAACAATATGCTAGTAAATATGACAAAATAGTAATATCAGTTTAGTTTAAACAGCATGGGGATTCACAATGCTATTCTGTCTTTCCGATTATTTTAAAAATGTCCTCATAAAAGCAAAATAAATCTTCACATGAAATAAAATTCTACAGCCTTCTTCAGAGACAGTATTCCTTATAGTCAGTGTGTGTTTACACAGGTAAATTACATTTCAGATTCATTCCCTTTTATTCTTCCCAGGGTGACACAGAAGTAGTATAGTATGTGCTCTTGAAACAAGTGTCCGTGGACCCCTGGGTTCCCCGAGGAACTCCATGAGGCCAAAGCTCTTCAGAGTAAGAGTAAGACGTTACTTGCCTTTTTCATTGTGTTGACATTTGCACTGATGGTGCCAAGCCAATGGTGTCTGACAAAGTATTAAAATAATTTTCCCAAAAAGCGAAACATGTTCCAGATTTGTTGTCAAAATGAGCAATTATTTTAAATACGAGAAAATACTTTTTGTACCATTTGTACATAAACTATTCCTTAAAGGCAAAGAAAACGGCAGATGTCTGGACACGAATCAAGGCAGTGGCACTGAATATACCATGAGTCATCGTACTCTTCATGTGCGATGCTTTTCAAAAAAGCTGATCATTTTACTCAAAGATGTTCTTGATGGAGCAATAAGAATGAACTTTATTTAAGGATCTCCCCTTGAGAACATGCCTTCAATATTGCGTGTGATGAAATGGGAAGCACATTTGTCGCAAAGTGACGTACGTGATTGTTGTGGTTATTGGGCGAACCAGCTGTTTTCTGTTTTCACGGAAACCATTTTTACTTGAAAGAACCACTGACAGATAAACTATGGTTCAACTGAAACTTTGCAGACGTTTGCTCAAAAATGAATGAAGTGATTTTATCACTTCAAGGAAACAATTTATATTATTTTAACCAATGACAAACTTAGAACTTTGAAGGGAAAACATGTATATATCTCTGTAAGCTTGTTTCCAAAATACTTAAAGATTTTTCTGGTGAGATTGGTGCTGATATTAACGGGATTTTTGATAACATAGCGTGTCAAAACTTAGAAAATCTGCACGGTCCAGTGATCTCATACTTTTAAAATAACCAGTACATGATGTTACAAAATGATGCATAGGTGACAGAGTCATTCAAAATGCCAGACAAACCAATGGATTTTAATAAAACAGAAAAGTTCATTGATACCGTTTCTAATTCTACATTGCAACTATTTTTTTTTAAAGAGGTTTTTGCCTTAGGGAGTGTGCCCTCGCTAGGGAGAGAGAGAGAGATGGTGAGAGGAAAAGTGAAAAGTCACCCCCTGGGGGAATAGCCCCACCACAGTCCCTTCTCCTCCACTCTCCTCCTGGGAGCTCGGACATGTACTCACATGTGCCTGGTGTGAGGTTTAAGCCAATGAGCCCACCAAGACTGGAACCGTGGTCGGCCATGTGGGAGTCCAGCAATATAACTGCTACGCCATCTGCTAGGCCCTGCAAATGATTTTTAAAATAATATCATTTTGACAGATAGCCACAGTTAACCTGAAAAGCCTATTAAAAGTACCTCTTCTTGGGGACCAGCAGATGGTGTAATGGTTATGTCGCTGGACTCCCACATAGCCAACCGTGTTTGAGTTCTGGACCCAGTGGACCCGCGGGACCCAGTGGCTTCAAACTCTCGCTGGGTGCATGTGTATTCAAAATCCTGAGAGGAGACTGGAGGAGAAGGGATTGTGGCATGGCCATCCCCCCAGGGGTAATTTCTCGCTTTGGCTCTCTATCTGTTTCTCTGGCAAGCACATGTGCCCTAGAGCAAAAATCTCTCTTAAAAAAAGATCTCTTTCTTTTCCAATTATACATCTATATCACTTCATTCATTTTTGAGGAAATGTCTGTGAAATTTCACTTTCACCATAGCTTACATATAGAGATTTTTATGTACTTCAACCAAAACAACATATTGGGACAGAGTGAATACAGAACAGCTTTGTGAATCTTCCTGTCTCTGTCTCCTATTAAACCAAAGAGACCTGCAAGACTGTAAAGCAATACCACTTTCCTCACTAAATATACGATTTGAAATTGTGGCTATTATTTCCTAAAAAATATGCTGGTTAACATGAGATTAGTTTATTATAATTCTTAATAATAGCGTTTGTGTGCAAGAGAGAGAGTGCATATGTGTGCACCCTCAAAAGGGTCCCATCCCGCTGCGCCCCCTTCCCCTAGCCCTCCAGCTCCTCAGGGTCTTGGAATCTCACTCATGTTCCCAGCATGCTTCCTGGCCAACCTGGGGTCTGAACTCACAGCTGGACATGTGGCCTCTAGCACTGCTGTACAGTATAGTCATGGATGAGGCCATGTAGCCTGGGCCTGACTTGATTACTTTTGAATAAATGACTATTTAGACATTTATCAATTTTATTACTATTTTTAGTTTTGGTTTTAGTTTTTTGCTATAGGACATGTGTGCTGCTGGAAAGAGACAGAGAAAGAAAGTGAGAAATCACCCCCAGCGGGAATGGCCATGCCACAATCCCTTCTCTTCCATTTTTCTCCTGAAATTTTGGGCGCACATGCACATACAGCATGTTTTTTAAGCCACTGGGTCTAGGACTCTAACCTAGCAGTGGGCTATGTCCAATCCAACCACCTTAACCTCCATGCCACCTGCTGGTCCCTGGTTTTCATTGTTCTTTTGAATTTGCCAGAAGGCATGTGTGCTTACTAGAGAGGGAAGAGAATCCGCTCTACAATGGGGCATTGGCATGCCACAATCCCTTCTCTTCCGTTTCTCCATTCTGTCATGGTTTGGGGTGTGTACGCTGAGATTTGAATCGTGTGGGACCCAGCTACCTTAACCACCAGGTCACAGAGCTGACCCGTTTTAATGTCCTATGTGACTTTTGATAGGTATAACTCACATAAACAAGTTTCTTGGAAATTTTTAAAATTTAATGTTTTTTATTTGGAAATAATTTCAAACTTACAGGAAAGTTGTAAGAACCACAAAAAATATAAAAGCATCTCTATACTTATTATAACTTGTAAGAACCACAAAAAATATAAAAGCATCGGTATACTTATTATGCCAATTCAATTATAATGAACACTTTAGCCAATGCGGTTTATCATGTACTCCCTCTCATTCCAGTTTCTCCCCCTACACACACACATGTGTGTGTATGTGTGTCTGTAGAAAGATATTTTTTTCTGACCCATCTAAGAATAAATCTTATATGTCATGGTTCTTTATTCCTAAATACTTCAGTGTATATTCCCCATGAATATTCTTTTTTACAACTATAGTAATTTATTAATGTTAATAAATTTAACTTTGATTATAATATTTTAACCTAATCTCTCTGTATTCCAGTTTTATCAAATAGATTATAATATTCTTTGTAACAGTTTTCCCTAGTCTAAGATCAAATATTACGCTTACTTGTAACGTCTCTTTAGCCTTTAATCTGGAATATTTCCATAGATTTCTTTGTATTTTATTGCATAGAAACTTTTGAATACCATACTCCATCCCTTTTTAATAGAACATTCATCATCTTTAGTTTATCAAATATTTGATAATGTGTCCTTAGGATATCGCATCTGGGGTTGATCTGACTTTCATTGGTGATACTAATTTTGTTAATTTGATCAAAGGTGTTTTCTGATTCTTCACGACAATAATTACTATGTGTTTACTTGCAATAAGTGAGTAACCTGTGGAAAGATAGTCTAAGACTACTTATTAAAAACTCCTCCTGCAGCAACGCAGCGGATAGCATAATGGTTACAACACTGGACTCCCACATAGTTGACTGGTTCAGGTCCTGGACCCAGTGACTTAAAACTCACGTCGGTTGCGTGTGTGTGTATGCATGCACGCGTCCAAGGTCCAGAGAGAAGAATGGAGAAGGGATTGTAGTGTGTCCATCTCCCCCTAGAGCATGATTTCTCACTTTCTGTGTCTCTGTCTCTCTAGTGAGCACACGTGCCTTATACCAAAAAACAAAAACAAAAAAACTCTCAAAGCAAACACAAAAACAGAAACCAACTCCCTGTGCATTTAATTTCCACTGATGAGTCTTAGCTGATACAATCTTTTCCCTATTGTCAGAGTGCATGTGTGTTCACCAGGGAAGGTTAGGGAGAGAAAGAAAGCAAGAGAGAAAATACCCCAGTGGGATATGGTCATGCCACAATCCTTTTTCCTCCAGTTCAACATCCTGTGAGATTTTTTGCCATTTACACACATGCCCCTGGCATTTTTCAAGCCTCCAGGACTGAGGTTTAAACCATGGTCAGCGCTTTGGGATCTAGCTCCTATGCATAATGCTTAACTACTGCACCATGGGGCTGGCTCTAAATCTTCTCTTTAATGGCTTTACTGAAGTATAATCTACGAGTTATAGCATTCATTCTGTGTACATGTCCAATGCAGCTTATTTTAGCACATTTGCAGAGGTGTGCAATCATCACCACACTCTAATTTTAGAACATTTAAATCATTCTAAAAAGAAAACTAGTGTCCACAACTCTTTATCATATTTTTCTGTTTTTTTTTAAAGAATTATTTTATTAACTTTATTTTAATTTGATCAGAGAGGGATAGTATGAAAGAGAGAGAAGGAAAATGAGAAAACAAGCTGCCAGGTCTAAGACTCAAACTGTGGTTCGCTATGTGGGAGTCCAGTGCCCTTAACCACCACGCCACCTGCCGGCTCCAGATTTTTCTGGCTTCTTAAGGTAGAAAGTTAGGTTATTGATCTGAAAGATTTCTTCTTTACAGTGTAGGCAGCTATAGCTATAAATTTCCCTCTGAACACTGTGTTAGCTGTATCCCATAAATTTGTTATGTGTGTTTCTTTTTATTTAGCTCAAAATATTTTTTTTGTCTTTCTGGTACATGCATTACTTAGACATGTGTTATTTAATTTTTGCATTTTTGTGGACTTCCCGATTTTCCCTGTGTTGTTGCTTTGTAATTTAATTCCTTTGTGGTCATAGAGAACTGTTTGTATGCTTTCAAGCCTTTTAAATTAAGGTTTGTTTTTATGGCCTAGCATATGGTCTGGCCTGGAATATGTTCCATGTACACTTAAGAAGAGTCTATATTCTGCCATTGTGGGTAGCTTATTCTACAGATGCCATTTAGGTCTAGTTTGACAGTGTTGCTTAAGTTTTTTACATCCTTGCTGATTTTCTGTCTAGTAATTTTACCTATTATCAAGAATGGGGTATTGAAATCTCCAATTGTTATTGTTGAATTGTCTGTTTCTCCCTTCCATTCTATTACCTTTTGCTCTATGAATTTTACTCCATGAGATGTATTAGGTCGTTGGAAAAGTCATGGTGTACTTTTCCATTTTCCATGCAAAAATGCTTGATGACTTTTCCACTGACCCAATATATATGTATGTATATATACATATATACACGTATATATACATATACACATGTTTTATCTTCCTGATGAATTGAATCTACACTATCTTATAAGTTGATCATCTTTGTTGCTAGTAACGGTTCTTGTTTTAAAGCCAATTTTGTCTGGTATTAGCATAGTTTATGCCTGCTATTTGCTTGTTAAATCTTTTTCATCCCTTTACTTACTCTCTTTTTTTTTAATTATTTAATTTAATTTATTTATTTTTAATTCGACCAGAGAGAGACAGAGTGCAAGAGAGAGGGAGGGAAAGTGAGAAATCAAGCCACCAGGTCTGGGATTCAAACCGCGGTCAGCCATGTGGGAGTCTACTACCCTTAACAACCATGCCAACTGCCGGCCCCTCTTTTTTTTTTAAAGGCAATGTTATTATATGTATGTATGTATGTATGTATGTTTTGGTATAGGGTGTGTGTGCTTGGCAGAGAGAGACATAGGCAAACTGAGAAAGCAAGTCACCAAGTCCAGGACTTGAACCGCAGACAGCCCTGTGAGCGCCCAGTGCCCTAACCACCATGCCACCTGCTGGCCCCCATTCCTTTATTTTCAATCTACAGTTTTTAAAATATAAAGTTTGTTTTCTGTAACATCATAGAGTTGGTGTGTTTAAAATATAGTCTGAAGATCTCTGCTTTTTATTTGGAGTGTGTAACTCATTCACATTTAGTGCTATTATTACTAAAGCTGGATTTATATCTTCTATTTTGCAATTTGTTTTCTGTTGGTCTAATGTATTTTTGTTCTTTCTTTACTGAATTTTACAAATGTTGTGGTTATTTTCTAGTGTACCATTTTAATTTATTTTTTAGTTTTAAAAATATATTTGAGTCATTTTTGTAATGGTTTCTCTAGGGCTTATGAGTGCATTTTACTAGAATCTTCTTCAGATTAGTAGTCAATTAATACCAGTAACATAAAGACATTTTGCTCCATTCCCTGTCCACACACTTGTGCTAGTTGTTTATGATACATAAATGTATGTTATATACACAATACAAAATTGCAGATATTGGGACCAGCAGTTAGCGTAATGGCTATGTCACTCGACTCCCACGTAGTCGACCGCGGTTCACGTCCTGGACCCGGTGGCTTAAAATTCACGTCCGGGCGCATGTGCATGCGTGCCCAAGATCCCGAGAGGAGAATGGAGGAGAAGGGATTGTGGCATGGCCATCCCCCCTGGGGGGTGATTTCTCGCTTTCTGTCTCTCTGCCTCTCTCTATCTGTCTGGCGAGCGCACACGCCCTGTAGCGAAAACCTCTCAAAAAAAAATTGCAGATATTGTTTCATATATCTTTTAAAGAAGCTAAGAAGGAAGAGATTGATTTGATATTTATGTAGTTTATCAACTTCTCTGAGGAGAGGATCCATCAAGTTTCTCATGTAACTATTTCAGAAGTCCTACCACCTAATCAAATCTTGCATATAATGGTACAAACTGCCCGTTTTCTGATCCTAATGTTCTCTTCAAATTTACCACCTGGCACTTTGCATTTTATTATAAACAAGAGGCTTCCTTATTTCTCATCCTTTGCTGCTATTTTATTATCAATATGGGTTTGTGAGTTCTTATTTTCTCCCAATGGCTTTTATTTTATGAACAGACAGTAATTTTGACAGTAATTTATTACTGCATGGTAATTTTACTGCCCTTTGACATACTTGACCTGTACAGTCCCTTCAAGTTGGATCTTGCATCTTGTACATTCTCTTTTTATGGTGTTTTCTTACTTTCTGGTATATCAAGATGTTCTAAACTCATCTTGTACTTACCCTGGACTCAGTCATTTTTCTGAGAACTCCAAGTTTATTTCAGGGAAAAACTATATTGCCAGGATATTTATGTTAAGTGTGCTAACGTGTCACTGGGGTCTCTTTGCTGTTGCTCTTCAAAAAAAAAAAAAATTAGGAAACTTCTTTATATATAAATATACAAATAAATATACACATACATTTATACATATACATCCATATTTTAGAAATCAAGAGTTCCCATTTATCCTACAAAGGTTTTTCTTTCCTTTCCACATTCATATTTGTGTGTTCTTTCTTCCTCTAAAAGTTCTGGCTATTAACAATATCAGTACATTTATTCATTGACTCAGTTGTGTAATACATTCTAATTTGTTTCATAATGTTGTTGCCCATCCAACAACATAAACAACCTTACTAAAAAAAAAAAAATCAGTTGAAGATTTGTTTGAACTTCTTCCCCATCCAAGACTGTTCAAAGTAACTTGGATAAGTTCTTTTTTTCTTCCTCCCCTTTTCTGTGGTTATGGTATTCATTTAAAATACATGTGGGATCATTTGTTTCAGTTTGCTTTACATTTTTTGACTTCTTTTTATTTTCATCCTTATTGATTTAATTTTTTAAAACATGTAGAATATTAGAATGACTATACAGTCAAAACAAAACTGAAAGGCTTACTTAGAGAGATTGCACTCCCTCTCCTATGTCTTCTGCTTGGTTCACTCACGTCCCTTATAGGCTAAAGCATTTTATTTTCTGGTTTTGCTTTTCTGATTATACCAAATGTAGCATTATCTGTAATACTAGCTTTGTACAACATAAATAATGTGTAACATTATAGACAAAACCAGAAAACAACAAAACAACACACGCACATACACACACAAATAAAGCAATATACAAATGCATATATATGTGTGTGTGTATATATATGTACATATATATATATATTTAGTACATGTATGCACACACATACTATTTATATTTGATTTAGATTTGGACTTTTTTTCAATAAACAATATCTTCTAGAAATCACTGATTAGTTCATACAAAAGTTTTCCTCACTTAATAAAAAACAACTGGGGGCCAGAAGGTGGAGTGGTGGTTAAGAATGCTGGACTCCCACATGGCCGACCATGGTTCAAGTCCTGGATCTGGGGACTTGCTTTCTCGCTTTCCATCTCTCTCGCTCACTCTCACTCTGTCCCTCTCCGGTCAAATTTAAATAAACAAAAAAATTAAAACACAAAGCAAAAACTGTATAATATCCAGTAGTGTGGATAGTTTACTCATCAAATTTCTTATTTTTAAAAATTACATCTAATAATCACTTTGTGTACATGCATTACATTTTTGGAGTTATATTTTTATTTGTGTTGGAGTTGTATCTTTTTCTTTTTTCTTTTGTTGGAGAGGTTTTTGCTATAGGGTGCATGTGCTCGCCAGACAGATAGAGACAGACCGAGAGACAGAAAGTGAGAAATCACCCCCCAGGGGGGATGGCCACACTGCAATCCCTTCTCCTCTATTCTCCTCTCGGGATCTTGGGCATGCACGCACACGCGCCCAGCATGAGTTTAAGCTGCCAGGTCCAGGACCCGAACCACGGTCGACTACATGGGAGTCCAGCGACATAGCCATTACACTAACTGCTGGTCCAATGGAGTTGTATCTTCACAATTATTATTATTATTATTATTTTTGAGAGGTTTTTGCTATAGGGCGCGTGTACTCACCAGAAAGACAAAGAGAGACAGAAAGCGAGAAAGGGGAGATGGCCATGCTGCAATCCCTTGTCCTCCGTTCTCCTCTCGTGATCTTGGGCATGCATGCACACGTGCCTGGCGTGAGTTTAAGCCTCTGGATCTGGGACTCGAACTTCGGTTGATTACATGGGAGTCCAGCAACATAGCCATTACACCAACTGCTGGTCCCAATTTCTACAAGTGTAATGAAGAGAAAATACATGTACATAGTTGGTTAGATATTGCTAAAATACTCTTCACAGGAGTTGTATCTTTTAGCGATTTCACCAGCAATGTACAAACATATCTGTTTCTCTGCAGCTTCAATAACAAAGTATAGCATCAAGTTTTAACTTTTTGCCCAACAGATAGATGAAAAGTGGTATCTCAGTATTTAAAATAGCATTTTCCAGGCCAACCAGTGGTACAGTGGGTAAGGTGGCTAGATCCCACATGGCTGACAACAGTTCTAGTCCCAGACCCAGCAGCTAGAGAAACAGGCCAGCCACATGTCCATACAGGCTCAGAATCCTTAGGAGAATGGAGTAGTGGGGACTGCAGTGTGGCCATCTCTCCTAGGGGTGTTTTCTCACCTTATCTCTCTCTCTCTCTCCAGTGAGCACACACATCCGATAGCAAATGCTCTCCAGTGAGCACACACATCCTATAGCAAATGATTTTAAAAATAGCATTTTCTCTTATTATGCCTGAAATTACATCTTTTATGTTAGAGGCCCATTTTTATGTCACTTCCTATGAATTATCTATTCATGACTTTTGCTCATTTTTTCCGTAGGATTCTTTTTTCTTTGTTCTTAAACATCCTTGTAGTTTAGAGGTGAATCCTTTAAATGTGACATACGTTACAAATACTTTTCCCAGTTCATTTGCCTTTTTTACTGTGCTTATGGTTTTTTGTCTGTTTGTTTTTTACTTTGAATTTGATGTAGGGTGCACGCACTCCCGACAGTGGCAGGGGAACCTTGGGGGATGAGAAAGCAACCTCAAGGGGGCATGGCCACACAGCAGCACCTTCTCCTGTATTCTCTTCTTGGGATTTTGGACATGCGTGCATATGTATCCAGCATAGTTTTTAAGCTGCCAGGTTCAGGATTCCAACTATGTGGGACCCAGCAGCCTTAACCACCATGCCACTGGCCAGACAGCTTATGGTTTCTTATAATCCCAAATATTTATATTTTATTTATTTACTTTTAATTTGCCAGAGGGTATGTGCACTTGCCAGAGAGACAGAGAAAGAAAAAGAAAGTGAGAGAGCACCCCTCTTCGTGGAGGATAACATGCCACAATCCCTTCTACCCCATTTTCTCCCTCCTTTCAGGATTTGGGGCATGTACACATACTTGCCTGATGTGTTTCATGCCACGAGGTCCAGGACTCAAACCACGTAGCCCGCCATGTGGGACCTAGGTCCTTAACCATCACACCATGGGGTAGCCCAAGATTTTTATTTTTATTTAGTAAAATTTATCATTTAAAAGAATTGCCTCTAAATTTGAGTCGTAATTACGCCCTTGAAATATAGCTCAATATAGCTCCCTACCAAGGCTGGAGAGAAATGTACCCATACTTTCTTTTGAAGTCACATCCTTCTTCCCTTTCTTCCTTCTTTATTTCCTGTTCCGATCTCTGACCCATTTGGAGTTTATTCTTATGTATGATTTTTTAAAATGTATCAAATTTTATCTTTTCCAGTTATCTCAATATCATTTATTAAAAAGATCATCTTTGGGCTTAGCAGTGGCATAATGGTTAAAGCGAGTGGATCCCACATGGCTGACTGCACAATCTGAGTCCCAGACACGGCAGCTTGAAAAACATGCACACGTATGTACATGTGCCTACGTGCCCACGGCCCAAAAGGAAAAATTGAGAAGGAGGGATTGCTGCATGGCCACTCTCTATAGGAGGTGCTGTCTCTCTTTCTGTCTGTCTGTCTCTCTCTCTCTCTGGTGAGGGCACATGCCCTCTAACCAAAATTAAAAAAAAAAAAAATCTATTTAGGAAAGTATAAAAAAAAAAAAAAATCTCCTGGGACCAGCAGATGGCTTAATGGTTACGTTGCTGGACTCCCACGTAGTCCACCGTGGTTCAAGTCCTGGACCTCGTGGCTTGTGTGCATGCCCAAAATGCTGAGGGGAGAATGAAGGAGATGGAATTGTGGCATGGCTATTCCCCCCTGGAGTGTGATTTCTCCCTTTCTGTCTCTCTGTCTCTGGTAAGCACATGTGCCCTATAGCACAAATCTCTCTTTCTTTAAAAAAAAGAAAAACAGAAACAAAAACAAAAAACACTTCCTGATTCATGGATTAATCAGAGAGGAAATGCAACCATTGTTAATTCTATGACTGTTAAAACCAAAAAGTAATGTTCGTACTAAAGTACTAAAGAGGTGACAGTTTAAATTATAAGCTAGGCTCTACTTTGTGACATCTGTTTGATTGAAAAAACAAAACAACCCCACAATTCTCTTTATGTGTGCATGCTTTAGCATTTCAAGATTTACAAAATCTCCAAATTCCAACTTTTAGGAGCAGATAGTTATGAACAGATACAGAAAAATGTCAATAGATATTACATTTGTAGCCTCCTTTTGTCAGTTTTCTCTAGAAATAGAGATTTAACTTTAGAGATACTTCTAAGAAGATTATACCATGTTACTCTATATCATGTATCATTCCAACTCATCGCTTCCCCATAAAACAATTAACTCAAGAATTCACAATAGATCAGTTGAGTCCTGTTTAATCTCAATTATAAACACAACTATAGATGTTAAATTGTACATTATTTTACCTAAATTCTTCTCATATGAGTAGGCATTTGCTGTATTTATCAATCTTATGTTATGACAAAGGTTGAAAAATAAATTACTTAACTAGAAATCCTAGCTGGCACAAGTAAATTTAGCCTAATGCCTGGCCATATAGTATACAGTCAAATAATATTTAACAAGTAGTGGAAATATTCATGAACGAGAGACTGTATAACATTTATTTATTTATGAGGTATTTTTTTTAAAGAGAGATTTTTGCTATAGGGCATGTGCACTTGCCAGAGTGACAGAGAGACAGAAAGCGAGAAATCACCCCCCACCTCCCCCACCCCCTGCAGGGATGGCCAAGCCACAATCCCTTCCCCTCCATTCTCCTCTTAGGATTTTGGGTATGCACACATACATGCCCAGTGTGAGTTTAAGCCACCGGGTCTGGGACTCAAACTGAAGTCAACATACGGAAGTCCAGCAATGTAACCATTACATCACCTGCTGGTCCCAAGACCGTACATTTATTAAGCACCTACTAAGTGCTCATTTATTCAGTGTCATTTGATAAGGACACTAAGGCTCAATGGTTAAGTATAATTGGCACATCTGAGATTTGATCTGCGTTGTCTTGCTTTTTAATACAATGCTTTAGGGCCAGCAGATGGTGTACCTGTTACATTGCTGAACTCCCACATGGCCGACCATGGTCCTAGTCTCAGACCCAGTAGCTTGAAAATCACGCCAGGAATGTGCGCATGCATGCCCAAGATTTCAAGAGGAGAATGGAGGAGAAGGGATTGGGTGAGGTGTGACTCCCCCTGGGTAGTGATTTCTCACTTTCCCTCTCGTCTCTCTCTCTGGTGAGTGCACGCACCCGAAGGTAAAAACCTCTCAAAAAACAAAACAAAACAAACAAAAAAAATACAATGCTTTTGATTTTCCCTTACAAAGGAAACTAATCTGGTAGGTTTATTTATTTATTTATTTATTTTAGAATTACCTTGGCTCAAGCAGACCCCACTTTGTCATTACCCAGTAAGGTCAAATGAGAATGTGACCATTCTAGGAAATTATTTCAAAAGGACAGAGAATATGAAGTCAGTCTCTCTCCCACTCTCTCTCTCTCCCCCCTCCCTCCCTCTCTTTTAATTAGCTATAGGGTGCATGTACACATCAGGGGAGAGAGTGAAAGAAAAAGTGAGAAAGCATTCCCTGGGTGGGTAGCCATGCCACATTTCTTTCGGCTCCATCCCCCGTCTGGGATTTTGGGCACGCACACGCACACACACGCACACACACACACACACACACCCAGTGTGTTTTTATAAGATGCCAGACATGAGACTCAAACCATGCAGTCTGCCACGTGGCATCCAGCCACCTAAATCACCACACCACTGTCTTGACCTAAAGTCTCATTTTGATAAAAAGACTGGTTTTTTTGATATTGCACAAATTCGTCTGTATTCCAAGTGATCTAAAATCAAGTTACCTTTCAAGAGCCTTATGAAGAGTAATGATTTATAGAAATATTGTTAACTAGAATCCTATGAAACAAATTTAGTAAACAGATTAGCAACTTAGAGTGAAGTAATTCTAGAACATTTTTCATGGCTTCGTTTTCCTGATTTGGATGATCTGAGTGGGTCCTTATCTTAGACTGTGTTGCTATAACAGAATACCTGAGATTGGACAATTTATGAAGAAAAGGGTTTATTTAGCTCACGTTTCTGCAAGCTAGGAAGTTCATGTGTGGGGTGGCTGGCTGTGTAACACCTGTCGAGGGTTTGTGCTGCGTCAAGACATGGTAGAGAAAAGAAGGGCCTGCTGCAAATGAAAGGGGCAAAACACAGGGTGCAGTCTAGCTTTGTAACAATTCTTTTTACTGTTTTGTTTATACATTTATTAATTGTTGCCACAAGCGAAAGAGGCAGAGATAACACCCAACATAGTCTTTTTTTTTTCCAAAGAATTATTTATTTAATTTTATTTATTCATTCATTTATTTTAATTTGATCAGAGAAAGACACAGACAGAGAGAGAGAGGAAACGAGAAAGCAAGCCACCAGATTCAGGACTTGAACCATGGTCAGCCGTGTGGGAGTGGCCAGCGCCTCAACCATCACGCCACCTGCTGGCCCCCCAACACAGTCTTAATGCCATGATCTTCTCTCAACCTCAGCTAGCCCTGAATCTTGGGCATGATGCTCAAGGAGGTCTCTGAGTGTGAGCCCGAAACCTCCCCCGGTGAGTGAGTGGGTCATACTCACAGAGCATCATGTTTTATCAGTGCAGCACTATCTAGCCCCTATAATACCTCATTCTTGCAGTAACGAATCAATCTTGTAAGCACAAGAGCTCAGTTAGTACCACGAGAAAGGCACCGATTCACTTACAAGGTCCTTGTGACCCAAATGCCTCCCATTTGACCCCATCTTAAAGGTTCCACTGCCCGGTGCTGTGCTCTGGGGCCAAGCCTCGATGAGTTTTGGTGGGGACAAGCCTTCAAACCACAGCATTCCTAAATGATACCACTGTGTCCTTATATGAGGGAGCACAGGGAAATTTAGCCTGAAGGGACGAAGGTAATGGAAAAAAGGAAGCGAATGCTACTGGTTTTGAAGATGGAGGAAGGGGACGAAGGTAATGGAAAAAAGGAAGCGAATGAAGATGGAGGAAGCGGGCAAAAGCCAAGTAATGCTACTCTAGAAGCTGCAAAAGACAAGGAAATCAATTTCCTCCCCCCACACACACCCTGCATCTCTGGAGGGAGTGCAGCCTTGTCAACACTGTGATTTCAGCCCAGTGAATGATTTTGAATTTATGACCTTCAAAACTGTCGAGTGAATGTTGTTTTAGGCCACCATGTTTTTAGTAATTTGTTACAGTAACCACAAGAAACTAATATGATGACTGAATAAGCCTTCTACTTTCTGGCAGAACTACATTATCTTTACAAAGTCGCATCTAAGCTTACTCAATTTCCATTTCTGATATGCTAGTAATTTTGATTCTAAGCACTGTAGGGACAAAAAAGGTATTATCTTTCCTTACCCATCTGAAAGGGTCATAGCTGATAGCTATACCAAAAGACAGATTAACAAGATCTAAAGATTAACACATTCATTTGGCAAAATTTGACGTAAACAGGAGTCTTCAGAAATCTAAAAATCCAGGCAAAACTGTATTTTTGGGCCAACTCTGCTGAAAGAAGTGGATAGTGACACAGAAAAATGATTAGACAAAACAGGGAATGAGGTATGAGCTAATGGTAATAAACTGGGTTGCGGGGGTGGGAGGTACTTACACTCAGCAAGGCCTGTTCAGATATTTCTTGGCCTCATTGTGCAGTATTTCTTTCCTGCAAGAATAGGGTAGGACATCTGCCCTGAAAATATTCATGACCTAGACCTACTTTCAGGGGAGATAGGTTAGAGTGACCTTTATAGACTTTGTGGGTTGCTTTAGAGAGAGCGGAATTGTACAATAGTTTCTTCTGGCTTCTTCTTGGGAAGAACAGGAGGGAAGAGAGAAGGCTAGAGGGATCTTGCATCTGAGACCCTTCTAATCTTCAGGGCAAATTACTCAGCATGTCAAGACCCCGTACTTTGGGGTATCATTCTGAGCCAACAGCATTTAGCAGTTTATAAAAACATATGTAGCGGGGCCAACAGGTGGCGTGGTAGTTAAGTTGCTGGACTCCCATATGTCCAACCACAGTCCAAGTTCTAGACCTGGAGGCTTGCTTTCTCACTCTCCTATCTCTCTCTCTCTCTGGTCAAATGAATAATAATAATAAATAAATATAATTGAAGAAATAATTCTTTTTTTTTTTTTTTGAGAGGTTTTCACTACAGGGCTCCTGGGTATGCCAGACAGACAGAGAGAGACATAGAGACAGAAAGCGAGAAATCACCCCCCAGGGGGGATGGCCATGCCGCAATCCCTTCTCCTCCATTCTCCTGTTGGGATCTTGGGCACGCACGCACACACGCCCGGCGTGAGTTTTAAGCCACCAGGTCTGGGACACGAACCGCGGTCCACTACATGGGAGTCCAGCGACATAGCCATTACGCTAACTGCTGGTCCCAAGAAATAATTCTTTAAAATTACTTATGTAACTTGAGTCTAAAGACAATTCTTTCCATTTTAAATAGTTTCTTTCTCTTTCTTTTCCTGTCCTTTGTCTTTCTTTCCTTCCCTCTTTCCTTCTTTTTTTCCTTCCTCTCTCCCTCCCTTCCCTCACCTTGCTCCCATGAAAGGGAGACAGAGAGACAAGCAACCCAGCAAGGGCTTCTGTCTGTGATCCACCCTCAGCCAGCACATGGGTTCGCACCTGGCATACTCTAGGAGGTCCAAGGACATGAATCCGGAACCTTTCCTATGTGGATCCAGTGGCATTATGAATCTGCCATCTCCTGATCGCAACTCTAATTTTAGAAAGTCTTTCATTGACCTCCATTATTCCTTATTTACCACCACTTCCTCTTCATTTACCAGAAATGTTTCCCTAAGGGACTCTTCTTGACTTCGCCTCTCTCTTCCTCATAATCTTGCTTTGATTACCCCTTTCACTGCCGTAGCTTTCCTTATTACCTACGGCCAATGAGTTTGGCCAATTTGCTAGGTTCCAGACCCACATTTCCTGTTGTTTGGTACAAACCTCCAGCTTGATAACTCATTAGTATCTTACATTTGATATGACTAGAAAGAAATTTGTCTGCCATGCATAAATTTGTAAACAGAAAACCAAATGAATGCTTCATCAAATAAGGTATGTTAAGAATTTCATTTTGTTTTGTTTTACACAATAATGGAAAACTGAAGAAGTATCTTGTTCTTTGGTTTCTGCAGATGTCAGTTTTGAGTAATATTTCTTCCAACATTTCTTCACTTTGCCTCGCTGCACATGGACTGTTCTAGTCATGGTGCAAATGACTGTAGGAATGGAAAATCTGACTTTTTAATTATTCTGTGTATGAATTCTCACAACACGATCTTCTCAACCAAGTAACCAATTAATGCAAGTTACTAGGAAAACAGTGCCCCAATTTTATCTCCTCTATAAATTTTTTTCTGAAGACAAAAAGAGTTGTGAAGAAATATTGAAATGTACCTGTAGTATAGAGTATTAATTTTAAAACCATTTTGTGCATGTCATGAGATAGAGCAAATGAGTAAATACACTAATATGAGAAACTGTATTCTCAGGACGATGGTGTAATGGCTACATCACTAGACTACCGTGTAGCCGACTGCGGTTTGAGTCTCAGACCCGGTGGCTTAAACCCATGCTGGGCACGTGTGCGTGCATGCCCAAGATCCCAAAAGGAGAATGGAGAAGGGATTGCGGTGTGGCCATCCCCTCTGGGGGTGATTTCTTGCTTTCTGTCTGTGTGTCTCTCTCTCTTTCTGGTGAGCGCATGCGCCCTATAGAAAAAAAAATCAAAAAAAAAAAAAAAAAAAGAGAAAGAAACTGTGTTCTCAATGTGGGAGAAGGGTCATAAAATATGAAATGGAGGGGCCGGTGCTTGGTGTACTGGTTAAGGCACTGGACTCCCACATGGTCGACTGTAGTTTGAGTCTCTGACCCAATTTATCCACCCAGTATGTGTACATATTTCAAAACATGTACATGATAAATATATAAAATTATTAGTCAATTAAAAATAACCAACTTTAAAAATTTTTAAATTTATTATTTATACATTTAATTGATATATATCATTTAGATTGTAAAGAGACTTTACCCAGCATAATAAGCACCTCAGACCAGCCCAGTTAAGAATACTATACACATTATCAACAGGTAATAAACCATTGTCTGTGTCCCACAAATGTCTTACCTCTCTATTTTTTCCTCCAAATTTCCTCTTATACTCAAAAATTTCCTTTCCTACACACTTCCCCTCTCCCACTCTCCTTCCACTTTGTCCCTAGTGTTCGTAACAATTTTCAATGCTTTTATGTCTTCCAGTCTTTCAGTCTCTACTATAGAGTGTGGATAGTTGGTATATGTTAGGTGGAGAAATACAGTGTCTCTGCTTCATAGCCTGACTTGCTTCCCTCAGCAATAAATCTTCCATATTTGTCCACTTTCTATCAAATGCCAGGGATTTTTTTTTTTTAAATGGTTGAATAGTATTATTCTATGGAGTATGTATGCGCCACGCTCTTTCAATCCATCCATCTGTTTGTGGACATTTGGGTTGGTTTTATGCCTTCGCAATTGTGAATAATGACACAATAAATATAGATGTACAAGTGCATTTCTACTGAGCATTCTCCTGCCCCTTGGGTAGATACCCAGGAATGGAATTGCTGGATCATATGGTAGTTCTATTTGAAGGTCTTTGAGGAACCTCCATATTGTTCAAAAATAACTAATTTTTTTTTTGAGAGTTTTTTGCTATAGGGTGCGTGTGCTCGCCAGACAGACAGAGAGAGATAGAGAGACAGAAAGCAAGAAATCACCCCCCAGGGGGGATGGCCATGCCACAATCCCTTCTCCTCCATTCTCCTCTCGGGATCTTGGGCATGCACGCACATGCGCCTTGCTTGAGTTTAATCCACCGGGTCCGGGACTTGAACTGTGGTCGACTACGTGGGAGTCCAGTGACATAGCCATTACGCTAATTGCTGGTCCCAAAAATAACTAATTTTTTAAAGCTAACAAAATAAGATTAAATGAGGTTACAATAGTAGGGTCCTAATCTGATAGAATCATATTTTGTTGCCTTCTATCTGTCTGTCATATGAAGGCACAGTTGTATATAAGCCAAGAGAAGAGCTCTCATTAGAAATGAAATTAGCCTGGGGCCAGCAGATGGTGCGGTGGTTAGAGGACTAGACTCCCACATGGCCAGCTGCAGTTCAAGTCCAGACCTGGCAGGTTGCTTTTTCACTTTCCATCTCTATCTCTGGTGAGTGATGTGCCCTATAGCAAATGAAAACAATAATAATAAGTAAATAAATTTTTAAAGAGTTATTTATTTATTCAACTTTATTTGTTGTTATTGTTTTTAAATTTGACCAGAGAGAGAAAGGGAAAGTGAGAAAGCAAGCCACCAGGTACCAGAACTCAAACCGTGGTTTGGCCATGTAGGAGTTCTCATTTTGTATTTTTTTTAGCTTGCAGCTTTAGTTTTTTTTTTTTTTTTTTCTGTTTATTGGCTTTTATACTAGAGTTATGTGTGATTTACACACAACTATAGAACTGGAGTATTCTGTTTTTGACTCTGCATTTACTTCTCCCAGTGAGCTTTATGCTTTCTTACCTATCCGTGATAGTAATTGTCGTGTTATCATTTCCATTTAAAGAACTCCCTTAAGCATTTCTTGTAAGACAAGACTCAGATAATGAATTCCCTCAGCCTTTGCTTGTGTGTAAAAGACTTCATCTTCATTTCTGAAGGGCAGTTTTGCTGGGGATGGTATTCTTGACTGGTTGGTTTCTTCTCTTGGAACTTTGAATCTATGATCTCATTCCTTCCTGGTTTCCAAGTTTTCTGCTCAGAAATCTGACCATCGTTCAATGGGAATTCCTTTTGATGTGACTTGATGTATTTTTCTTGCTGCCTTTTTTTTTTTTTTTTGAAAGGTTTTTGCTATAGGGCGCGTGCACTCGCCAGACAGACAGAGACAGACAGAGAGACAGAAAGCGAGAAATCACCCCCCGGGGGGATGGTCACGCCACAATCCCTCCTCCTCCATTCTCCTCTCGGGATCTTGGGCACGCATGCACACGCACCCGGCATGAGTTCTAAGCCACCGGGTCCGGGACACGAACCACGGTCGACTACGTGGGAATCCAGCAACATAGCCATTACGCTAACTGCTGGTTCCCTCTTGCTGCTTTTAAAATTGTCTTTGACATTTAATAATTTGATTAGAATATGCTTTGAAGAGGTTCTGTTTGGGTTCCCTTAAGCTTGATGATTTTGGAGGTCCATATTTCATGATTTCGAAAGTGTAGAACAGTTACTTAAATAGGTTTTTAAAGTCCTTTCTCTGTCTCTCCTGAAATTCTCATAATGCAGATATTTGTTCATTTAGTGGTTTCCTGTAAGTCTCCTATGCTGTGTTCACTCTTTTTCACTTTTTTTTTTTTTTTTTTTTGCCTCTTTGGAGTAGCTTCAAAAGACCTGGTCACAGGTCTGTGACCTTCAAGTTTACCGATTCCTGCTTCTATTTGGTCTAGCTACTGTTGAAGCTCTCAAGTGCATTTTTTAAAAAATTTCACTATTGAATTCTTTACCTCCAAGATTTGTGCCTGATTCTCATTTATTATTATTAATTTCTTATTAAGATCATGAATTGTCTTCCTGATGTCATTGGCTTCGTTTGTGTGCTCTTATGTCTTGCTGAGTTTCCTTAAGATCATTACTTTGAATTCCTCTCAGGCACAGGAATTTGCATTTTGGTTTCTTTGGGATCAGTGACTGAAGAATTATTGTGTTCTGGTAGTGGTGTCATGTTTTACTTTTTCATGTGCCTTATGTCCCTGTATCTGTTGGTGCTTTCCAAACTTTACAGTGTGGCATGCAGATAGGCTTGAGAGCACCAGGTGGGCAAGGCGTAGCAGCCATGGTTGTGTGGCATAGTCATGGTGTCTCTGTGCAGCTCCTTCAGTTGTGAGCTATATTACTGAAGACAGTGAGTGCCTCAGCGGTCTAGACTGCAGGAGTTGGTGACAGTCGGTGGTGGTATATCTGATTAAAGTCTTTAGGAATCCCCTTGTTCTTGTCTTTCTCACAGTGAGGATTCTTAGCTGAGGGAAACCTAGTGTTGGGACAGACACTGCTTAGAAGCGGCCACAGAAGCACTGGAATCCAGGGCATCGGTGCTAGGCTCAGGTATTACAAAGCCAATGGAGCATCTGGGACTTCAGGTGCAGATTCACTTGCCAACACACAAGGAGATGCAATTCTTCCAAAAAGTCATGGTCTGTTGCCTGAGATACACTCCAGAAAATCGGCCAGTAAGGTGGGATATAGCTGTGGTTCTGACCCTGGGAAATAGGATACAACATTGACATGGCTCTGGGAAAAACGTATTCCAGGGGTTCAGATGCTGCTGAGTAGGGTGTGACTACAGTTTGGGGCCTGGAATTGATAGGGGAGAGTGGTAACTCAGTGGTAACCCCCTAAAAATGAGAGACTGCACAGTGGTGACTCTGGGATGGTGGGACACAGCAGTAGCCTAGGCTCTAAGAGGCCTCCTGATGCAGTAGCAACAATGACTCAGAAAGGCACAGTACTTATGGTGTGAACTATGTGTGGGGAGCACATAGCAATGACTACACTTCCTGCAGGGAAGCATGCCACAGTAGCTTGGACTGCATGGGCATAGTCCAGTTCCAGGTAGGCAAGGCAGTGTGGCTGTTTGTTTTGGAGGACATGGCGTCATAATTCAGCCAATGCTCTGATGCTTTGGGATAGAGGCACCTGAAAGCCAGACATGAGTCAGACTATCTGGATGCCTGAGGATGGGGTGTTGTATCAGATCGAGTGCTCAGAGGTCCAATTGCTCTGGCCTGACAGGGCTCAGAGGTGCTGGAAGGCATGGTGCTATCTCCCTTTGGCACTAGGAAGATCTGGAAGAGTAGGGAATAGGCACCACTTCTGCTCTGGGGCTGGGTGCACAACTGCTCTGGTGGTTCCAGGCTCTGAGTCCCCAAGGCTCTGATGTGACACAATTTAAATTCAGCCCTAAGGGGACGGAGCACCATTGACATAATGCAGAGGATGGAGTGGCTCTGTGGTAGTTTGCCTTGAGAGCAAGGGTCCCCAACCCCCAGGCTGCGAACTGGTGTCAGTCTGTAGCCTGTTGGGGGTCAGGCTGTGAACCAATGTCAGTCTGCTGGGGTGGGGTAAAGGGTGAGAGAAGTGGCTGAACAAGCAAAGCTTATCTCTACAGCTGCTTCTCGAGGCTCACACTGCTGCCTGGGCTCCAGCTCCTGTAGGATTGGTGACAGGATTGGATTCTCATGGGAGCATGAGCCCTATTGTGTGACTGTTTCATTGTGTACCGCAATGTGGTAGTGCATGGTGGATGTGGTGTGCTCGGGTAATCTGGGACCACTCCACTTCCCTCACCTCCCTCCAGCCACTCCAGGCAGTGGAGGATGGTCTTCCATGAAGCTCGTCCCTGGTGCCTGGAAGTTGGGGACCACAGTCCTAGAGGACAGGGCAAAGCAGCAGCTCTGCTTAGGGATGGCATGTGACTGAGTAGGCATAGTGTGGTGGCAGCTAAGTTTGAAGAATGGAAGGATGCACAGTGTCCATGTTTCCAGATCACTCTTGTAGTGACTCTGGTTCAAAGATGGCAGAGTAGCAGCAGCACAGGTAACCAGGGGTGACAGGCTGTGGGAAGGCACAGTATTGCTTTTTAGGGCGGTTATGAACTCCAAAGAGCTCCCTAAACTGGGCTTAGACCCTGTGAAGATCATAGGAGTCTCCACTGCCAGTGTTCATGTTGGTGATGTCGGCTCCTGGGGCCCTCTTGCTTACCTTTACCCTGCAGAGAGGAGTCTCTCTTGGTTCCAAGCTGATCCCTTCTGGGGAGAAAGGGGAGGCAGAGACAAGGTGTTTCCTTACCTTCTCTGTGTGGCCATCCAGGTACAATGTCTCCAGCTTCTTTATTGTATCGGCTATTGTTTTATTTATTATTATTTTTTGTGGCTCCAGATGAATTTTTGAATTACTTTTTCCATTTCTATGAGAAATGTAATTGAGTTATTTTTTTGGGGGGGAGGGAGAGGTTTTTGCTATAGGGTGCGTGCTCTCGCCAGAAAGACAGAGAGAGACAGAGAGACAGAAAGCAAGAAATCACCCCCCAGGGGGGATGGCCATGCCTCAATCCCTTCTCCATTCTCCTCTTGGGATCTTGGGCACACACGTACAACGTGCCCAGTGTGAGTTTAAGCCACTGGGTCTGGGACTCGAACTGCGGTTGACTACATGGGAGTCCAGTGACATAGCCATTATGCCAACTGCTGGTCCTGAGAAATGTAATTGAGTTTTGATAGAGACTGCATTGAATCTGTAGATTGCTTTGGGTAATATGGACATTTTAATAATATTAATTTTTCCAATCCATAACATGGGACGTTTTTCTATTTATCATAACATGAGCTATCTTTCTATTTGTCAATGATTACAGTTTTCAGTGTAAAGATCTTTTATATCCTTGGTTAAATTTATTCCTTAGAATTTTATATGTTTAATAGTTATATAAATAGAATTGTGCTTCTGATGTTTTTTTCATATATAGTGTACAGAAACACTTGGGGTTTTTTTAATGTTGATTTTGTATGTCCTACAGCTTTACTGGAGTAAGTTATTCATTCTAACAGTCTTTTGTGGAGTCTTCAGGAATATACATAGACACAGTGAGCATGCAGGAGCAAACGCAAATGGGGTTAATTTATCTTCCTTTCTAATGGGGATGCCTTTCTTTTCTCTTGAATAACTGCTCTCTTGTCTAGAACATCCAGTACTGATGCCGCTGTGGAGGTAGCAAGGTGGGCATCTTGTCTGCTGGCTGATCTCAGGAAGAAAGCACGGAGCTTTTCCCCACTGAGTACTGTGTTCCCGGTGGGCTTGTTATGTATTCTTTATTGTGCTGCGATGCATTCCTTCTAGAGCTAATTTGGGGAGAGTTTTTGCCTTAAACAGATAATAAATTTTATCAAATGCTTTTTTTATACTGAAATGATCAAGTAGGTTTTGTCTTTCATTTTGTTAGTGTGGTATATCACATTTATAGATTTGTATATGTTGAACTTTCTAGCACACATGGCCACGGCTTTATGATCCTTTCAATGTGCTATTGAGTTCAGTTTGCTAGTATTTGGTTGAGGATTTTTACATTGATGTTCACCAAGGATATTGGTCTATAATTTTCCTTTTGTTGTTGTTCTGTAGTGTCCTTACAAGGCTTTGGTATCAGGGTAATGCTAGTCTCATTAAGTGAGTTTGAAAATATGCCTTCCTTAAGAAGGACCTGTATTCCATTGGGTGCCAGAACTCAGCAGTACAGGCTTTAGTTCGTGAGCTACTCTCTGAAGGGCTGTTACTGATTGTCTCTACTCACTTACTGGTCTGTTCAGTCACTATTCATGTTTCAGTCTTGTTGGGTTGTGTATGCCTAGGAGTTTAATTTTTTTTCTGTTATCTAATTTGTTGGTATATAATTATTCCTTTATATCATTTTAATGTCCATGCTTTCATTTGTGACTTTGTCTTTTTTTGTTGTTGTTGTCTAGCTTAAAGGTTTGTCAATTGTGTTTCTTTTCAAAAAACCAACTTTTTGATTGTTATTCTTTTCTCTATTTCATTTATTTCCTCTATTTTTATTATCGTCTCCTTGTACTAACTTTCTCTAGTTCCTTGAAGTGCAGTGTTAGGTGGCTGATTGGAGATCTTTCCCTTGCGACACAGGCATTCCCTGCTATCAACATCTTCCTTAGAACCGCTTTTAATGCATTCCTTAAGTTTTTGTATGCTAGGATTCTATTTTTGTCTCAAGGTATTTTTTTAAATTTCTCTTTTAATTTCTTCATTGATCCATTAGTTGTTCAAAAATGTGTTTTTGATTTCTATGTATTTGTGAATTTTCTACAGCTATGCAACTTCTTAACAGCTATATTTTATCATTTCTCCAAGTTTCCCTTTCATTTGAAATGAAATTCTAAAATAGTTACCAAAATGTATATTTTTTAAGGTAAAGCTTAAGATGGCTAACATATTAATTACAGTGGGCTGTCTACTGATGTGGTTGGTTGCTGTGCAGCGGAAGCCAGGTCCCACATAGCCAACCAGGACTCAATTTCCAACCCTAGCTGCTTGAAAAAGAAAAATGCCCAAGTGCTGGCATGCCCAGATCAGGCCATGTGAGGAAAACTGCTTCATGACCAGGCCCCAGTGAGGGGAGCTTTCTCTTTCTCTCCCTCTCCCTTGTGAATATGTATGTTTCCTCTGGCATTAAAACAAAATAACCCCAAAACACAGAAACCACATCTATACTATAATATATTCAGTGTATTCTAAGGTAAATATAAAGCCCCCCCCCTTTCTCTCAACCAATGTTAAATACTTAAAATCACTGTTAAAGTGTTCCTTATATACTCGTATCTATCACAAAATGGTCTAGGTATATGTATGTAAGCATCTCTCACATGTTCCCCCACTTAATACACCGTGGCCATCATTCCTCAAAGCCTGTATAGATATTCCTTTCTTTGTTGCACCTATACTCCATTTAACTCTATTCCCCTTTTAGTAGACATTTAGATTTTTTGGAGAAATAATTATTTATTTAATCCCATTCGATATTACTATTTTTAAATTTGACCAGAGAGAGAAAGGGAAAGTGACAAAGCAAGCCTCCAGATCTGATACTTAAACCACAGTGAGCCATATGAGAATCTAGTGCCTTAACCACCACACCACCTGCTGGCCCTAACATTTAGATTATTTCAACTTTGCTGTTAGAAACAATTCTGCGGGACCAGCAGTTAGTGTAATGGCTATGTCGCTGGACTCCCACATAGTCGACCGCAGTTTGCGTCCCGGACCCGGTGGCTTCACATGGCAGTTCTATTTGTAGATTTTTGAGGAATCTCCAAATTGTTCTCCACAGTGGTTGGACTAATTTACATTCCCACCATCAGTGTAAGAGAGTTCCCTTTTCACCACAACCCTGCCAACACTTACCATTTTTTGTTTTTTAGAAGCAAAAAAATAACAAAAAAAAAAAAAAAAAAACAAAAACCTGCAATATATTTGTATATTTACCTCTGTAACATCTTTGTATATTACTTCTGTGTATATCCAGAAGTTATTTCTTAGACGTTAATTTTAAAAAATGGAATATGCAGGGCCAGCTGGTGGCACAGTGGTTGAGATGAACAGATCCCACATAGCCTACTACAGAGTTTTTAAGTTCTACACCCAGCAGTTTGAAAAACACACCAGGTGTGTGCACGTGTGTGCCCAATATTCCAAGAGGAGAATGGAGGAGAAGGGATTGCAGTGGGGCCATCCTCACCAGGTGGATTTCTCACTTTCTCTGTCTCTGGCAAACACATGTGTCCTATAGCAAAGCTAAGAAAAAGAATGGAATATGCAGTTAACATTTTTAAAAAGGATTACCAAGAGGCCAAAAGTAGTATTGTGGTTAGGGCACTGGACTCCCACATGGCCAACAGTTGCTTGAGTCTTTGACCTGGTGGCTTGAAAATTCATGCTGCGTGTGTGTGTGTGTGTGTGTGTGTGTGTGTGTGTGCGCCCAAAATCCCAAGAGGAGAATGGAGGAGAAGGGATTGTGGCATAGCCATCCTCCCTGGGGAGTTGTTTCTCACTCTCACTCTCTCTCTCTCTCTGTCTCTCTGGTGAGTGCACACACCCTATAGCAAAAATCTCTCTTAAAAAAGAAGAAAGAAAGAAAGAAACATCAGCAGGTGCTTATGTGTGCATGCCCAAAATCCCAGGAGAATGGAAAAGGGATTGTGGTGTGGCTGCCCTTCCTTGGGGGGAGGAAGTGATTTCTCACTCTCCTTCTCACTGTTTCTGTCTCTCTGGTGAGTGCATACACCCTATGGCAAAAACCTTGAAAAAGATAAGATTACCGATAACGCTTTTCCAAATGAGATCATACAAATTTATTCTAATGGGTTTTCTTATTGAGCTAGGTCAATGTGCTGTTAGTATTTTTATGAAAAACAAAATGTATTCAGTATGTAACTTTTGAAAGAGCAAAGACTGTATCAGCAATCCAACACACTCACTGTCATTAATCAACCCTATTTCTTTAAAACTAAAATGATTAAGACCATAGACTTTGAAGACAGACATGGGTTCAAGATCCAGCTTTGGCATTTAGGACTTGAGTGATTTTGAGTAGGTTATTTAATTCTTATAAGCCTTGATTTATGCCGTTTCTTTGCAAAATTGGAAAAACTGTGCTACCTAACAGGGTAATTATGAGGTTAATATACAAAGTATTTACTGAAGAGCCTGACAAGAATATGTGCTTGACAATAGATAGTATATGGTTGAAATTACTAACAAATAACAAAAACATGAATCTACTTAATATTTTCAAAAAAGCAATAGTGAATACTAAAAGTATAACAATAAGCTGATTTTTATTTTTTCTGACTTTTAAAATTTCTTAATAATATAAAATCATGGGGCCAGCAGGTGGGGTGGTAGTTAATTCAAGTCCTGGACCTGGTGGCTTGTTTTCTCACTTTCCTTCTCTCTCTCTGAGAAACATGTATCAAATTAAATAATAATGATAAATAAATTAGTAAATTAAATAATATACAAATTATTAAATAATTTTAGCAAATTAAATAATAGTAAATAAAATAAAAAATACTTACTTTAAGTTAAAAAAAATATATAAAATCTTCACCTGAATCCCTCACAATCATGAAGTATTGACTTATGGACAGATTAATATGGTACACAAATCATTTAGACTCAAAGAAGCTTAAAGTTTTAATCAAAGAAAAGAACTTTGAAAATAGGAAGATGTGAGTTTGGTTTTATCAGACTACAATGTCAATATTTTAATAATGATGGCTGGTAATATATAAACACTATAAACTTAGGAATGGCTATAAAAATCAAGTGTACGAACCAGCAGGTAGCATGGTGGTTAAGGCACTGAACTCTCACATGGCCAACCACGGATCAAGTCCCAGACATGGTGGCTTGAAAATCAGGCAGGGTATGTGTTATGTGTGTGCCCAAAACCTTAAGAGGAGAATGGAACAGAAGGGATCGTGGTGTGGTTATCTCCACTAGGGAGTGATTTCTCACTTTCCTTCTCATTGTCTCTCTGCCCTATGGCAAAAACCTTAAAAAAAAAAATCAAGTATAAAACTTCAACGGTGCAGCTGATTTAAAGCATTCCTTTTAATAGATTCTAAGTACTAAGATTTCCTAGAGGTATGATCACCTCAAATCTCCTCTATATATAGGAAATTGTACCATGTTCAATTTGAGACATCAAAAAAAATTAAAATAGACACTGCAAAATGTATCTGTGGCATAAAGGTCAAATTTATTAGGAGATTAAGAGATGTATTATACATGTACTATAAATACCACACAGCTGACTTTGTTCACAGTCAAGCACAGAGATATAGCCAGTGCCAATCTATTTTGTGGATACTCTTGTTCTTTTGTTCCAAGAAAAGTTTGCGCCATAAGACTTGGACTTGGGTTTCGGAACCTTCCTCTCTTCGACGTCATAGCTCCATCCTAGGGGAAACAAAAACAAACCCGTAAGAAGAGAATGAAAGAGGATACCTGAAGACTGCAGAAAACGGAGGCTAGCTTTTATAAATTCATGTTCATTTACCATCAAGAATAAATGTAAACACTCCAAAATATACTTACTAATTCATTTTCTTATAACCATGTATGTCAAAAGAGTCCAAAACATTGCCTGAAGATATGTACCATATCTCAAATTTAAGGTATAACCCATGCTTCAACTTCTTGCTTAGTTTTTAATTACTGATGGCCATGTGTTATATAAAAATTTCCACTCCTCTGCAGTTTAACATGTGACTTTAATAACTGCAATGAACAGCACTAAATACACACCATGACTTTCCCAATGACCCAATAAAATAACCCATCTCACTGTTTTTCTAAAAGCTGATGTCTTTACTACAGTTCAGAACTCAAGTGATTTAGAACAACATGTATATACATAGTTATGTTCACATAAATCAGAGAGTTGCGGTGGATTATATGAGTGATTATCTAGTTCAGCACTCTGGACTTTTGACAGGCTACTGATTAAACTCAAAGTGTTTTGATATTTGTTTCAAGGGCTACCTATATTAGTTAGGATCACATGGAAGTACCTGATAACAATACAGATTCTTAGGCTTAATCGAAGGCCTATGAGATCAGAATCTCTGGTGTGAGCCTGGAAATCTACACTTCAACTATTAATTCCAAGAGATTTTTATGCACAGAAAATTAAGAACCTCTGGTCAAAACTGTCTAGAGTTTTTATCTTTTCTCCAAAGCATTTCCAGTGTTTTATAATTCTGAAAACTAGATTTATGCCTATATCTTCTACTTGTTCTTCAGTTGTCCAGGAATATGGAGAACAATCAAACATCTTCCTCCCTGAAACTATAATTGAGTTAACCTTCTATTCCCTAGGCTAAGCAACCCCTATAACTTTCACTTTTCTTTATAGGATTCATTTTCCACTCCTGTACTTACCCTTTTCTCTCAGGACTTTCTTCAAATAACTCATTTTGAAACATCTGATTCATGGCTCATCATGCAGTCATATATAAAATGTACTATTATACAGTCTAAAGTGAGCTCTTGTTCTTTTTGAGTGCTAAAGAATTCTGGTGCCTCTAGTGTAGTACTTGTTGCCACTAGCTAACATCTCAATAGTTAGAATTCTATTTTGGCAGAAAAGTGAAGACTATGGAGGCTAGCAGGTGGCGCAGAGGTTAAGGCACTGAACTTCCACATGGCCAACTGTGGTTTGAGTCCTGGACCTGGTGGCTTGCTTGTATTATTTCCCTTTTTCTCTGTCTCTCTCTGATCAAATTAAATAAATAATAACAAATGGAATTAAATGAATTAATCTTTTTTAAAATAAAAAGTTAAGACCATGAAACTCATCACTATTTATTGCTACTGTTGCTCAAAAAAGGAAAATAATACTTAACAGAATATTTCTGATGAATCTTTTGAGGTACTTTTTCCTTAAGAGACAGTTATAATCCCACCTCTAGAATGCTATTCATGTTCAAAGAAAGTCCAATAGCTTTAAGAAAATGGAGAAACAGGAAAGCGAAAGAAACATCAGAATCCAGGAAATACACCAACTCAAAACACTTGCTCAGTATAACCTTACTTTCAGGACCAGCAGATGGTGTAATGGTTATGTTGCTGGACTTCCATGTAGTTGACTGTTGTTCAAGTCCCAAACCTGGTGGCTTAAAACACATTGGGCACATATGCGTTCATACCCAAAATCCCAAGAAGAGAATGGAGGAGAAGGGATTGTGGCATGGCCACCCACCCCCATTGAGGGTGATTTCTCACTTTCTGTCTCTCTGTTGAGCACATATGCCCTATAGCGAAACATCTCTTTTAAAAACCCCTACTTTCATAGAGTAATGGACATATTTTGAGTATTTACCTACCCACTAAAAATGTTATCAATCTATATCTTCTTTAAGAGAACCTTAACTTATAAGTATACTAATAAGTAGTCATTTCTATTTTTTAAAAACATGTAAGGGCATTAAGAATAGTAGCAACTTTATAAGCAATTGTCATGAGAATTAAACAAATGAATTAGTGTAAAGGGCTTAGAAAGCCCTTGGCACTTAATCATTTATTGAGTTCTACAATAAAGGTACTTCTTCTAAAACTTTTATATGAATAAAAGTTATTCCCTGTGTACAACTTGAGTACCGAAGCTCACAGACGTTAGGGTAAGAAGCAGATGATCACTCAACCAAGAAGAGGCAGAAATTAGGACTTGAACAGAGACAGCCTAATTCTGGCACCTAAGCATTAACTATTATGCTAAATATATTGTCTCTTGGAATTTATATTAAACACTTGATACATGTTAAGCTATTACTTTTCCCTCAGATTTGATTCATGACTTCCTAGCAATATATCTTATATAATGCAAAGTATGGATGTAAATAAATTTCCATCACATTGGAGCCCATTACATTTGAATATATGATACTCTAGGTATAGTTAACTAGAATTTAATCTAGTTAAAATATTAACTATAGAAAGGGATATTGATAAGGCAAATTAATACTATGATCTGAGCATGATAACTTTAACATTATAAACTTTTTAAATACTTCTCAATCAGCAAATGATGGTGTTAATTATAAAAACATTTGCTTGTCATTTAGTAAATAATATTGGGAGGCCAGCAGGTAGTTAAGGTGCTGGACTCCCACATGGCCAACCGCAGTTCGAGGCTTCAACTGCACTTGGCGGCTTGAAAATCATTGAGTGCATGCATGTATGCCCAAAATTTCAAGAAAAGAATGGAGAAGGTACTGAGGCATGACTATCCCCCTCAGTAAAGGGAAAGTAAGAGTGAGTTCTTACTTTCCCTTTCACTGTCTCTCTGCTGAGCACATATCCCCCTCAGGCAAAAACCTTAAACAAACAAATTATTGTCTATTCTGTGTCAGGAACTATTTAAAAAACCGGAGGCAAACCAATAAATGAAACAAACAAACAAAAAAAGTCCCTGAACAATTTTAAGTTAGTAGAGGAAGAGAAAATAAGTAAATACATACTGGGTTATTGGGAAAGTCATGATTCATTTTTACATAGAACAACATAGAAAAATACATCATAACTTTCCCAATGACCTACTAGTATATTAGGTACTAATAGAGTAATACTTAAATTAAAAAATATTCCATACAAGAAAGTACTAAGGAGACATTTTAATTGTTTTTAGAGATTCTTAAGTCTTTTCAGTGTGTGTGTATGTGTGTGTTTAAATGAAAGGAAAAAATGGAAAGGCATGTGCACTCATCAGAGAGAGAGAAAGGAAGGACCTCCACTCCCATGGTTATGGGACAATCCTTTTTCCTCCACCTTTCCTTCTTCTTAAGATTTTGGGTACACTGAGTTTTATTCAGGCTCCCAGGGCTAGGATTTGAACTGTGGTTGGCCATGTGGATCCAGCTTCCTTAACCACTGTTCTACAGGGCCAGATCAAAAACACAGACATGGGCAGACAGGAGAGCCCTCTTCCATGAGAAGGTAACATTTCAGTAAGGAGCTACGGGAGGCCATGCGGATGTCCTGGGAAAGAGCTTCCAGGCAAAAAGTAACTGCACAAGCCTTGGGGCATGAACATGCCTTGTAAACCATGTTGTCTGTTCTTAGCCCCATGTTTTAAAATACTTTATTGAATTCTTTTTTAGAGAGAGATTTTTGCTATAGAGCGCGTGTGCTTGCCAGAGACAGAAAGCGAAAAATCACCCCTGGGGGCATGGCCACACCGCAATTCCTTTTCCAGTCTCCTCTCAGGATCTTGAGCACACATTACATGTGCCCAGTGTGAGTCCAGGATTCGAACCACACATACACATTTTGTTTACTTATAAGGAAAACTAAAGCACAGAGAAAATAAATAAGCAGACTAAAGTCACAGTCCTAATAGTAAGTGGCAAAGCCAAAATTTTAACCCAGGCATACTTTAAAGCTGAGAACCTAAATACCTCATAAATAAACCTCCATCTCTTTATGATTATCCTGTAATGGTAATTTTATCTATTTCACTTATTTCCTTTCCATTTTTTCCTTTTATTTAAACACACACACACACTGAAAAGACTTAAGAATCCCTAGAAAAATAAGTCTGTGTCTCTCATATGCTCCTCGAACTCCCTTCCCTGAGTGGAGAAAGGAAATGGTTTGTAGTTTGTAGTTCAGATTCTACAGCTAATTATAATGGTTGTTGACAAGATACTCAAGAGCTTTATGTTTTTTTTCTTAAGAAACAATGGGTGAGAGAACCTGTTTCCTCTCTCCTTCCCACTGCCTCCCAAAACATACTCTCCAGTTAAATAAAGACATAAGAGGAACTACAGAAGAAATGAGAAAGCACTTAGAAATATTTAGGAACTGGTATTATACACACACATATACCTGATCATTGCCCTTTCACTCACTCGGTTATTCTTCCAGCACCAGAAGAAAAACTCTTTTTACTACATCAGAACTCAGACATACACCTATCATCCATTCTAGTTAGGGAGTTTCAAGTGTTGTCAGTGTTACTGCAATGTGAGAAGGCTGATATTTTATACACATAAAAGGACAACTGGTCTGGGTTTTCTCCTAGTAACTAAGGAGTGAGTTGACTCCTGGGAATTGTGAGACAGATTACAGTTGCTGTTGATGGTGATAACAATAATAAATAGAAGTATCATGTGGATGGGTAACACACTCTGTGAAAACCAAAAATACACATGGAAGGAACCTACATTTGCTAATGGAATCAACTCTATATTGTTACTCTACTATAACCACCCATGATTTCTGGACATATAGGAAGAAAAATTTCTTTCCATTACATATTTTTATAGAAATCAACTTTGTTCCCTAACCTGTGCAAGCAACTGTCCTTCTCTAATGAATTAAAAGCAAAGAAGATGTCTGATGACAATTCACAACAGAGACTGAAACTAAAGTCAGAATCTACATAAATCTTGCTTTGAATTTTCTATCACTCATTCAGAAAACTTTCTAGTATATTGGACTTAATTATATTTGAAATTTGCCCTGTTTGGGTATATGATGAGAATCTGATTACATTTCCAAACATTACTACCTAAACCATTTACCTTATAGTGAGTGTGTGGATGAACAAATTTACTGGTCCCATTATATTTGAATATAAAGGTTATAGAAATGAGCAGTGTGAGCTTTAGCTAAAAACACAAAATAACTCTAAGAATAACAACCGTTCAAAGAACATTAATCATTTGTACTCAGCAATGGGTAAGATATGTGAATTATACTATCTTTTTTACTTCCCATTTGAAACTGATTCCTAAAAAGAATGAATGCAATGTATCTTGGAAGAAACAGAATGTATAAATTTAGGAATGGGATTTTAACTGAAATGTTTAAATTTCTATAAAAATTTATTTTTCAAACCTAAAATGAGCTCCCCCCCTCTTTAAAAAAAAAATACCAAACTTGTGTTTCTAAATGAGATCATGGAGGAGAAAACACACTCTCTGTAGAATACGTATATAAATGAAGGTATAGTCTACTACAGTGGTCCCATATGTTGTCCTATTAGGACACTGAAATCCAGGCGTGCTCTTCCCAGCTGTGCAACAGAAGAAGATCAAAGCAACTTGAGTCCAAGGCAGCTGCCCCAAGGATGGGGTAAAGCTCCCAGGACTGCAGTCACTTTCCACTAAGGAGAGTAGCCATATGGCGTGGATTAGCCACAGATTCAACCACCAGCACCTAAATGATGGGAAGCTGATTCCCTTTGCTATTTCACACACTGGAATGCTTTCACAAAAATATTTTGAACTTTAATCCCTAGTATTTGGAACTCCAGCAGTACTCTAGTAAACTTAAAAAGTGATTGATAATATCCCATGCACAATTGCTTTTTAAGAAATATGCCAGTTTATTTTGTAGTTCTTCTCACTGGTTGGGGTAAAGTCTATATCCTATAATACGAATGTTTGGTGCAATCTTTTCAAATGCAAAAGACAAAAATGTGCCTCTAAACAAAAGTAGGCCCCAACAATTAACTGATGAATTCCATGTGTGACACAAAATGAAAATTAATTCCATTCACTTTTATTTACAGAACCATTTCACTTATGGTTCAGTGATGCAGAGAAACATTCATCAATTCTTTTACTGCTTGTGAAATGTTTTACCTTTAGTAATCTTGATGCATGTCCCGTGAAAGGTCTTTCTCCTTTATAAAACAATTTCGAATCCTGACATTAGTTTGGAAGTAAACAGCTTAATGACTTTCCTACTTTATATTCGTCAGAGTAGGAGAACCACCAAGTAATTCAGCAAACTGACCTAACTCCAGTCACTGCTAACAGAGGCCTAAAATCAGAATAGCAAGGCTTTGGGAGGCCAAAACAAGGTATACATTGGTATTTGGAAAATTTCAAGATTCCTCACCCAGCTATATACCCATTTATACCTGGGGGAAAGCAGAGCATAAACCTCACATAGTTGGGAGGGTAGCTGCTTTTTTGTAGGAATTTCACTTTAAAAACCCCTCTACTTTGAAATTACCAAGTATCTAAGATTAGGGTACAAGTATCTCAGATCTTCTTTTGGAGAAACAACAGAAGAGAAACTAGATATACAGGCAAAAGCAACTGTTTCCACAAAATTATATTAAATGATTTAAACAAGCAGTAAGGTAAAACGCAAGATATCTAAAATATTTATAAGTAATATCCTATACTTGCTATAGCTGCAACACACCAAAACCAAAACCCTTTGATATAATATCAATGACCTCCACTAAAATTTTATCTTTTGAAATAAGATACTTGCTATATAGTAGTAGTAGTCTCATTTCTAGAATTAGAACCAAACTATTCAGAATTTGTCACAAAACAAACCAAAATATTAATTGATTACTCTAGCTTTTTTTTTTTTTTTTCAAGGTTCATTTGAAAATCAGTTGTTAGAAATCTGGAGCACAGGGCCAGCAGACAGCGTGGTAGATATGTTGCTGGACTCTTACATGGCTTGATTGTGGGTTTTTTTTGTTTGTTTGTTTTTGCTATAGGGCACATGCACTTGCCAGAAAGAGACAGACAGAGACAGAAAGCGAGAAAGCACCCTGCGGGGGGGATGGCCATGCTGCAACCCCTTCTCCTCCATTCTCCTTTTGGGATCTTGGGCACGCACGCACGCACGCCCGGCGTGAGTTTAAGCCACCGGGTCCGGAACTCGAACCGCATTTGGCTACATGGGAGTCCAGCGACATAGCCGTTACACTAACTGCTGGTCCCACTTGATTGTGGTTTGAGTCCCGGACCTGGCAGCTTACATTCTCACTTTACCACCTCCCTCTCTGGTGAGCACCCATGCACCATACCAAATTTTAAAATAATAATAAATAAAGTTAAATAAATAATTCTGGAAAAAAAATCTAGAGCACATTTTCTGAAGAAAGGAACTATATACAAGCATCCGAAAATCACTCTCAGAAATTTGGATGAAATTGTATAGGCTATGCATAGGATTTCCAGAATCCTGTGTAACCTATGATATACTTTAGAAAAGTTTAGGAACCTCTCTAAATTGTCATGTATAATATTATCACTTTGTGAAAAATTGTTTCAGAGTTCCAAATGGGGATCTAAGGAAAAAAATCTCTCTCTCTCTCAGGAGCCTTACAGTCAAGCTGAACATCTTCCTATCTATAAGACAGCCTGGACCTGGGAGTTATGCAGAAAAAAAGTATTTTTGTTAAATAATAGGTACAAGTAACCCGCATTATTTGCGGCTTTAGTATTTGTGAATTTGCCTACACACGAAAATTTATTGGCAATCCTAAAATCAATATTCATGGTGCTTCTGTGGTCCTTTGTGACATGCAGAGTGGCAAAGAGCTACTACCTAATACGCATGTTCCCGGCTGAGGTCAAAGAGGGTAACGTGCTGCCTTGTTTCCTCTGATAGTATCAACAAGTGTACTTGTGGTGTCTATTTAGTGCCACATTTTAAAATTTTTGTAATTCTTGTTAGTGGTTTTACTGTTTAAAATGTAAACAGTTCATTTTAAATGCTGAAATGCTGTTTAGTGTTCTGAATACACGAAGGCTGGGATGTGCCAATATATGTGTAAGATTAGGCATGAGTTACAGTGATGTGGGCCATGAATTCAAGGATGATGAACCCACATCACATAGTAAATAAGATGTCTTTAAACGGAAACACATATAAAATAAGGGTATGTACTAATCAGGGGATGAAACTATGAGACCAGAAGCTTGTCAGAACTTAACTGTGTATTTCCCCTAGAAGCAATAGCTCAGTATTTGTTTGTGGTGACTATAGATCATAACTTCCATGAATAAGAACTGACTGTAACTGATCTACTAAATTCTGTCCTGGGGGCTTGATGGCGGCGCACCGGTAACACAATGCTCTGTGAGGCTGTGTGGGTTCTATCCAGAGATGACCTTGAATATGCCAGGTGTGCATGTGCCCATGATCTGGGGCTGACTGAAGTGGGGGGTGGACAGTAGTGTGAGCACCCCACTGTGGATACGTGTCTCTCTTGCTCATAGAAGAAAGAAATAAGAAGGAAACTTTTTCTAAAACGTAAATAAAATTTTGTCCTATATATTACTGATTTAATTGACCCCTTAACAACCTAGTCTTGGAAAAACTAATTTTGTCTTGGTTTACAGTTCATCTCGGCATCTCGTTACCCCATACAAACCTGTACGATTTTGACTTGTTCTGTGAACTGGTTAAAAGATCAGCCTAGCTCCCTTAAATGAGTAAATACATTTTCTAAAACATGTTAGTTTTATATCTATGTTAGAGTCATGACTGTATCTTTTCCTAGAATTTTTATTTTCATAGTTTTGGAGGCTCCACTGAGACATCCAATAGACCCATCAGCCACAGGCAAACTTTTTCACCAGAGAAATGCTTAAGCCAGCATACCTCTTTTCTTGGCTCCAAAAGGTGAATCCAAAGCAGCAAGATAACTTATTGACTCTGTTTTTCTCATTTTAATTTCGCTTTCTACTAATTTTGGGGACTGGTTTTACAATATGACCATTTGATGATCCCCGTAAAGGGATTAATGGTTTATATAGTTTATTCTCTGTTGAATGAAAAAGATGGAGAATCTAGTATGTCAGTCTATTTTGTATTTATTTAATTAATTAATTTATTTATTTATTCATTCTTTTTGAGGGATTTTTGCTATAGGGCGTGTGTGCTCGCTGGAGAGACAGAAAGAGACCCTACTCCCTGGGGGATGGTCACACTGCAATCCCTTCTCCTCCATTCTCCTCTTGGGATTTTGGGCATGCATGCACATGTGCCTGGTGTGTTTTAAGTACCGGGCCTGGGACTCAAACTGTGGTTGAGTCCATAACTATTATACCATCTGCTATGTTGCTGGATTCCCATTTAGTTGACCGTGGTTCAAGTCCCAGACCCAGTGGCTTAAACTCACTCTGGGCACATGTGCGTGCATGCCCAAGATCCCCAAAGGAGAATAGAGGAGAAGGGATTGCGGTGTGGCCATCCCCACAAGGGGTGATTTCTCACTTTCTGTCTCTTTCACGAGCACACGCACCCTATAACCAAAAAAAAACACCTCTCCAAAAAAAGAGAATTTGTACTCTGGGGCTGGCAGGTAGCATGGTGGTTAAGGTGCTGAATTCCCACATGGCTGACCACAGTTTGAGTCTCGGACCCAGAGGCTTGCTCTCTCACTTTCTCCCTCTCTCCCCTTTTCTATCACATTAAAAAATAATAATAAAAAAAGAACTTGTACTCATTGAGAAGGAACAGCTCCTTTGATATGGACCAGTAAATGGCATAATTCTGTGTTTATTATTAGCCTATGACTGAAATTTTATGAAGTTATAAGCTCTGTGTCAGTCATTCAGAAAAGCCTTTATTTTTTCACTGTATATATAGATTAATGTTTTCTATCTTCAGAAGAAGGCATTAATGACATAGATTATAAAGACTCTAAATTAAAGAGCTCTATTCTGATTAACTTGAGGAGAAAAATAAGTGATTACGTAAATTACTGCATAATCCTAAAATTCTTAGAAAACAAAGAACTTGAACTAAGTTAGAATTGTAAAAGCTTTCCTTTTTTTAACTGCCAGAGGAGACAGGCACTCCCCACAGAAAAAGCAAGAGAACAGGGAGAAAACACATCCCAGGGTGTGGTCACGCAGCAACCTTCTCCATTTCTCTATCTTGTCTGAATTCTGGGCATGCATGCACCCATACCCAGTGTTTTTTTCAAGCTGCCATAACAGACTTGAACCACGGTTACCCATGTAGGACCCAGCTCCCTGAACCACTAGGTCAATCTCAAAGGAAATAATTCAAACATTATAAGAATTCAAATTCAGAGATGGACCAGCAATAACACAATGCTCTGAGAGGTGGGACTCACACGGGAAGATCCAGGGTTTGTGCCCTGAGGCCTTCCTATGTATACCAGGTGCATGGTTCATACTGTAAGGACCCTTTTGGGGATGCTTCTTTCATGCGAAAAATAAGTTTTTAAAAAAAGAATTCAAGTTGGGGACCAGCAATCCCATGTAGTCGACCATGGTTCGAGTCCCTGACCCAGGGGCTTAAACTCGTGCCGGGCACATGTGCGTGTGTGCCCAAGATAGCAAGAGGACAATGGAGGAGAAGGGACTGCGGTATGGCCACCCCCCGGGGGGGGGTGATTTCTCACTTTCTGTCTCTGTCTGTCTGGGGAGTGCACGCGCCCTATAGCAAAAACGTCTCTCTCT
>NW_006159731.1:4407176-4411258 GCF_000334495.1 Tupaia belangeri chinensis
CCGGGCCCCTAAGGAAAAATGTCTCCCCAAAAAAAAAAAAAAAAAAAAATAGAATTCAAGTTCATCTGACAAATAAGACTAACTTAAAAATTTTTCTAGATTTTAATTTCACTAAATACATGTATGTTTTCTATAATTTATCACTATTAAATGTAATATAAGTATAAATTTTTATTCTACTTGGATATGTTTTTCTTAAAGAAACTTCTTATAGAAGTTTACTGATCAAATAAACTAGCATTACTTCTGTTTAATGTTAACATTCACAAATATGTAAAACTGACTCATTATTCCTATAATTTCATTTCAATAGTAATTATGTTTTATAATATGTTACTTTGAAAATTAATTTCTAAGATCATTAGGTAACTTAAAACCTTTGGCACTATTTATTTGATACCTAGATTATTTTTAATGTATGATACCTTACTGAACCACTGATCAACCCCATATTCTGGGGTCCAGAATATGCTACCCAAATATGACACCCTGACATCTGAGGAGCTAGCAGATGCACAAGGAGGCTCCTCTGACCTCCTCATGTCCTTATCTTCTGAAGCAGGCCAAAAAGGACTCTCTGGTCTTTCTCTGAAAGATCCTCGTGTGCTCTGTACCCAGACGGAAGGATAGGAACATCATGGAGAGACACAGAAGAGTCTGAACAAATGTCTCGTGAAGTTAGATTATACTCCCCTTCTCCACTCATATTTCTGCATATGTACTTCATTCAACTCATCATAAAACACACGTTTAGATCTTCATTTCTTTTTATCCAGTTTGCCAGAGGGCACATGCATTCATCAGAGGGAGGAGAGAAAAAGAGAGAGGGAAAGCAAGAATGCCCCCTGACTCCTAATGAAGGATGGTCACGCTAAAATCCCTTCTCCATTTCTCTCTTCTTTTGGGATTTTGGACAACACATGTGCACCCAGTGTGTTTTTCAAGGCCCTTGACTCAAACTAAGATGTTGTCCATGTGGGGTCCAGCTCACATAACCACTAGGTCACAGGCTGGCCCCAGGACTTTATTTCTAAAGGCTCTGTGTGATATAAAACTTAATAAATAAATTTGTGTGTTTTTCTCTTTTGAATCTGTCTTCGATTACATATGTCTCAGCCATGAATCCAGCACTGGGTGAAGAAAGAAATCATTTCCCCTAAATTACTAAGCAAAATTTTAAGTCTATATAGTCAGGCTCTTTAATTTAATATGCTATGCTACAGAGAGACTGCATCTTTGGGTTTGTAAAAATGAACACATTCATTTTTTGCCACTTGGAGAAGCTGAGTAGAAAGGAATACATTTGGCTGCAGAAAGTTGTGAAATGTGTATTTATGAGGTCTACTAATCTAATAAATGAAATCACAACTTTGGTGAAAAGACGTAACTAATATAGTACATTAATGAAACTCTACTAGGAGCAATAGCAGCTGACTACTACAACTTTGTATGCAAAGTAAAAAATAATGTTTTATACAAGGTAACAAGAAATATGTGTGTTTGGGGCCAGCAGGTGGTGTGGAGGTTAAGGAAACTGAATCCCAAAAGGCCCACTGCATGGTTAGAGTCCCAGACCCAGTGGCTTGAAAATCACACTAGGCACATGTGTCCAAAACCCTGAGATGAGAGGAGAGTGGAGGATGAGGAGGAGGAGGAGAATTGCCCTTGCGGAGTGATTTTTCACTTTCTCTCTCTCTTGTCTCTAAAAAGCACACATGCCCTATAGCAAAATTTAAGAAAAAAGAAATATGTGTGTGTGCTCATCAAGAGAAAAGGAGAATAGTTATATTCCAAAGTAAAACAACTGTGCCAGGTAAGAAAGAGAGTGGTAAAAGATAAAACTGGAATGGATATACAGAATTATGTAAGATTTGCAGAGAGAATATTTTATTTGCCTAGGGCTACAGTATGTGTAAGGACACCTTTGAAAAGCTATGAAACTTATTAAAATTTCACCAATGTTTGCTCAGTCTTTTTTTTTTTTTTTTGGGAGGGTTTTTTTTTAGGGGGGGAGAGGTTTTTGCTATAGGGAGCGTGTGCTTGCCAGAAAGACAGAGAGAGACAGAGAGGCAGAAAAGAGAAATCACTCACCCCAGGGGGGATGGCCACGCCACAATCCCTTATACTCCATTCTCCTCTTGGGATCTGGGGCATGCATGCACATGCGCCCACGGTGAGTTTAAGCCACCGGGTCCGGGGCTCGAACTGCGGTTGACTACATGGGAGTCCAGCGATATTGCCACCACGCCAACTGCTGGTCCCTGCTCAGCCTTAATGGGCTTGTTTCATTAGTTTACTATGTTTACCTATAATACGATGGGTTACTCCTTTATATGTGTAATAGGTCTAGAATGCAAAGGTTCTATGGCTTATCAGAATAACTTTAACAAGTTTTATGTCAATGTTAAGTCCTTTATTACTTATGTAATAGCTAGAGTTCTTTTTTTTCCCCCCAAGTTTCTTTCTTCCATGAATAATAGAGACAGCATGCCCATCATGGTCCTGATGCCACAATCCATCCCCAGCTTCAGTTAGCTCTGAATTATGGCCAAGTGTGTGCTCAGCATAATCCAGGAGGAGATCTTGGACTTGAACAGGGGATCTTCCCATGTAGGAATACCTCACAGGGCATCCCATTTTATTTTGTACTAGTGTCTGTCTCTACATGCTAAGGTTCTTTACAGTCATGTTATTTTTGTTTTCTTGTGACTTTGAAATGAGCAAAGGATCATTTCTCAGGTACCCATGATCCTAAGTGCTCATAAGTGCTCATATCTTCTGACAACTTCTGATCTTCTCCACCCCCCAAGTGAATCCCAAATGTAAAATAAAACTAAACCTTCAAAATATCTTTGGACTTAAAATCTCTTCAAGATTCCTCAAAGAGTCTCTGGAAAATCATAAAAACATACTTTTTAACTTTGTAAAAAGAGGTGTTAGAGGGCCAGCAGATGGCATGGTGTTTAAGGGTACTGGACTCCAACATGGCCGACCGTGGGTTGAGTCCCGGACCTGGCAGCTTGCTTTCTCACTTTCCCTCCCTCTCTCTCACTCTGTCCCTGTCTAGTCAAAATTAAAAAATAAAGTTAAATAAAATAATTCTTAAAGAAAAAGAAAAGAGGTGCTAGAAATAATTAGATTTATTTGCTGTGCTACTGCTGATGAGCAGCTGAGAAGAGGTGCCAAGTCATAAGAGACACTAAGCCATCCTGAGGTTAAATTTGATGGGTAAAATGTTATACATAAGTATTTCTAAATTTGTGAGCCACATGGCAAGTCCCTAGAGATTTGTCAATTCCTCACAGTCTATATTTTCTGTTTATCAAAACCTTGTACTGGTTTATCTGATAATGGATAATAACAGCATACCTTACTAGTCATAATTTTAGTTACTTACTTGAACTTTATACTTGTTATAAATTTTTACCATATATTTCACTTTTTAAAAACTACCAGTGATGCTATTAGTCATTTTAAGTATTTTATAACCTACAGCTAGTTTTTTGTTGTCTTACAATAATGTTCCCAGGAAAGCACTTAAAATCAGCTATGAGCCAGCATGCTTCATCTTCAACAAAGAAGGAATGTCTCAGAGTACTGTGCAAAAGGATGATGCCAAGTGCTTTAGGGTACAGGCTTCTCATGCTATTTTTAAGAACATTTTTAAGACCATACTAGTAGACTGAGTTAGGATTTCTAGAACTCTAGTCAAGAAGCAGGTAAAATTATAGTGGAACAAGAATTAATTATATAAAATTAACTGATAATGGATAATTACAGATTTGTTTTATAATACTATTGATACTGCTTTAATTATATTTTCTACAAAGCTAAGAAAATCCTCTCTCTTTCTTCTTAAGACATTTAGGAGTTGGTCCTGTGACCCAGTGATTAAGGGAGCTGAATCCCACATGGCCGACCATGATCCAAGTCTTGGGCCTGGCAGCTTGAAAACCATACTGGGCATGTGTGCATGGATGCCCGAAATCTAGATTGGAAGGAGAAATGGAGAAGGGAGTATAGCGTGACTATGCCCAACTGGACAGTGCATTCACCTTCTCCACTGTTTTTCTCTCTGGTGA
>NW_006159731.1:4411274-4439414 GCF_000334495.1 Tupaia belangeri chinensis
AATAATTCTTAAAGAAAAAGAAAAGAGGTGTTAGAAATAATTAGATTTATTTGCTGTGCTACTGCTGATGAGCAGCTGAGAAGAGGTGCCAAGTCATAAGAGACACTAAGCCATCCTGAGGTTAAATTTGATGGGTAAAATGTTATACATAAGTATTTCTAAATTTGTGAGCCACATGGCAAGTCCCTAGAGATTTGTCAATTCCTCACAGTCTATATTTTCTGTTTATCAAAACCTTGTACTGGTTTATCTGATAATGGATAATAACAGCATACCTTACTAGTCATAATTTTAGTTACTTACTTGAACTTTATACTTGTTATAAATTTTTACCATATATTTCACTTTTTAAAAACTACCAGTGATGCTATTAGTCATTTTAAGTATTTTATAACCTACAGCTAGTTTTTTGTTGTCTTACAATAATGTTCCCAGGAAAGCACTTAAAATCAGCTATGAGCCAGCATGCTTCATCTTCAACAAAGAAGGAATGTCTCAGAGTACTGTGCAAAAGGATGATGCCAAGTGCTTTAGGGTACAGGCTTCTCATGCTATTTTTAAGAACATTTTTAAGACCATACTAGTAGACTGAGTTAGGATTTCTAGAACTCTAGTCAAGAAGCAGGTAAAATTATAGTGGAACAAGAATTAATTATATAAAATTAACTGATAATGGATAATTACAGATTTGTTTTATAATACTATTGATACTGCTTTAATTATATTTTCTACAAAGCTAAGAAAATCCTCTCTCTTTCTTCTTAAGACATTTAGGAGTTGGTCCTGTGACCCAGTGATTAAGGGAGCTGAATCCCACATGGCCGACCATGATCCAAGTCTTGGGCCTGGCAGCTTGAAAACCATACTGGGCATGTGTGCATGGATGCCCGAAATCTAGATTGGAAGGAGAAATGGAGAAGGGAGTATAGCGTGACTATGCCCAACTGGACAGTGCATTCACCTTCTCCACTGTTTGTCTCTCTGGTGAGCACACATGCTCTCTGGCAAATTAAAAACAAACAAAAAACACCAAAAATAAAAAACTTACAATTAAGTAGTCTGCTTTGTAAAAAGAAATATTTGGCATATCATTCTCTCAGTGTGGCCCTCCAGAATTCATAAACTCTTAGAGCTATTTGCATATGTTCAATAAAAATCTATCTTCCTTTTAATTAGGACATAGTTAGAAACATTGGTTGTGTAACACAGGCCTTACCTGGAATAACATATTTGAGAATATGCTCACTTAAGCAGATATGACCAGACACTTTTAAGGAACTAGGCTGACTTTATGGATCCAATGCTCACAAAGTCCTTCCACAGAAAGCGGCCTGGTCCCTACTTACAGGGTTCCCAGCCTGGCAGGTAAAAGGAACCTTATGATTCTAGGGTATCGTGAGAAAGGAGAAATTTGTCTAAATTAAGATACTGCAGAAGAAATCTAGTGATAAATTGTTGGCTTGTCTTCCTAGCCTGAAGAGACTTTAAAAAGTCTAATTAATATAAGATTCCTTATAAAAACTCTGATTAAAGGAAACTTAAAGTTTATATGGCAAGTTTACACCTATGTAAAACGCAAGCCAAATGTCAGACCAATATTATTTTGTGATCGCTAATAATCTGACTGTCATCAAAGATGGGGGAGGAGTAAATTTTGCTTCAACATAAAACTGTGTTGTCTCTAGCATACCCTTCCCCTTCCAGGTTATCCGACTTGGGCATAGTTTCTTGTCTTTCAGCTATATGGCAACTCCTCTTAAGTTGTACACAACTGATATTTGTGTGAATTATGTCCTGTGTTCTACTGGTAATATGAGTTGACCAACTCCCTAAAAGAAAACAATTTTGTCTATTTGAAATTCACCTAATCACTTCCTTTTTTTCCATATGAGTTTTGCTGTCTTGACTTTCACTCTGAGTTGATTATCATAGCTACCACGCATCCTTATACGTGCAAGATGAATTTTTACTTGCATTATTTATGTGTATGAGAGTCAGGACTACCTTTGTTTTGAAAGTTGTCTTTTTAACAGATATAGATATAGATGTGTGTGGAAATGATCATTTAAGAGGTTAAGTGGAAGTCCAGACCTTACTGTCCACTTCTGGGATAATTCTAAATCTTGTGCTGCATCTCCAATGATCTTGTTCTTTATTTTCCTGGACCCACGGCTGGGACCTGTCTGTGTCCTTCCCTGCTTCTACCTCCTATCACTTCAGAGGCAAGTTTTCCTCCCCAATAGACTCACTATGAACAGAATGCAGTTTCACAGCTTGTCCTCTGGCCCTCCTTCATTTTGAGAATTTCAAAGAGTTTTTACAGCTAACAACAATGAGGAAAACACAGGGGGTAAAATGACATACCAGAGGAAAGTCACAAAGTTTCAAATCAGATCAAACAGGAAAAAAAAAAGCTGTTTCTGGCTTTCATTAGCATGTAAATGACAGTAGATCCCAGTCTTCTACCATCCAAATTTTCCACAGCTGTCCTCCATCTCCTCTCTCCAAGATGCAGCTTTCCCCTCCTCCTCCCCATCCTTCAACCCCATCACATAACACAAAGAAAGACAAAAGCCACACGGGTGAGAAAGGTGGATCTTTTCAGTACACAAAGAACTGAAGTAAATAAAGTTCATCTACATTTCAGAGGAAACCCTAGATATTCTTTTTTTTCCCTTTTACAAAGAAAGGTTATCTTTGAAGAGTTCCTCTGGAATGGATGCAGAGTTTAAAGGGAAATGTTTAGGATGAGGCCCTGGGGTTAAAGCCAAAAGACACAGGGATATGTATGTTTTCTTTGTGAGTGAGTGTGTGGGGGTGGAGAGAGGCGAGAACTGGGGGAGTGTAAGAAGAAAACAGAGCCATTCTTTTCTTCTTTCCCACTCCTCAATTTCATAGAACCAGCAGTATGTTACTGAAAGTGAGTATGGTGAGGAGAGAGAGCTCTACAAAAACAGAGGTAAGAGGGGTAGTTGCAGGAATTATCAACAGCAGGAGCAGAGAACTTAGCCACAGAGTTGAGGCCTTTCTTATATATAAACCTGCACAATATCTTATTTGGTTACACAGAAAACAGGTGATTAACAGAGGATTTTGTTAAATAATACAAGTCTCTATCAATATTTTTTATTATATGTGATATATTTTATAATTATTTGAGATACAAGTTTCCACTTATCCTTGAACTCATACTAAAGAACAAAACTGTATTTCCTTTTCTTTCTTTTCTTGGGGGAGGTTTTTGCTATAGGGTGAGGGCCAGAAAGACAGAGAGAGAGACAGACAGACAGACAGACAGAAAGCAAGAAATCACCCCCCGGGGGGGATGGCCACACTGCAATCCTTTCTCCTCCATTCTCATCTTGGGATTTTGGACATGCATGCACACACGCCCAGCATGAGTTAAAGCCACCAGGTCTGGGAATCGAACCGTGGTCAACTACATGGGAGTTCAGTGACATTACAACAACTGCTGGTCCCCTTTTCTTTTTTTAAAAAAAGGTTTTTGCCATAGGGAACACGAACTACCTGAGTTTAGGCCACTGGGTCCGGGACTCGAACCGCAGTCAACTACATGGGAGTCCAGCAACAAGCCATTATGCCAACTGCTGGTCCCAGATTTCTGAATATAGTACAAAAAAAGTAAAATACAAACTATACTGTAAGACCTGTGAGAGAGGAACAAACTGCTATGAAAAATAAAAAAGTTTATAGGGGGGTTGAAAAATGGAGGGGGGAACCAGCAGTTAGTGTAATGGCTATGTCACTGGATTCCCATGTAGTGTGCCGCAGTTCTAGTCTCAGACCTGGTGGCTAAAAACTCATGCTGGGCACGTGTGCATGCGAGCGTGCATGCCCAAGATCCCGCGAGGAGAATGGAGAAGGGATTGCGGTGGCCATCCCCCCTGGGGGTTGATTTCTCGCTTTCTGTCTCTCTGTCTCTCTCTGTCTGGCGAGCACACGCGCCCTATAGCAAAAACCTCTCCAAAAAAAAAAAAGAAGAAAAATGGAGGGGAGGGAGAGAAATAAAATTAGGAAAAAAGGTAACATAAAACAAGTTTGAGGACTACGTTGCAGTTTCATAGGCAGGGATGAGGATAAGAAAGAGAACAGTATGAATGAGGTTGTAGATGGAGGAAAATACATAGCAGATTTGTGGATGAAGGGGAGAAAGGAAAGCTGAAGCACAGTAGGATAAAGCTAGATTGGTGCTTTGGTGATAGGTTAGTATATACAGATTGAGTATCCCTTATCTCAAATACCTGGGGCCAGGTGTTTTGGATTTCAGATTATTCTCAGATTCTGGAATATTTGTATATATGTGAGATTATTTTGGGATAGGACTGAAGTCTAAATATGAAATTCATTAATGTTTCATATGCATCTTCTACACATAGCTTGAAGGTAATTTTGCACTATAATATGTGTGTGTGTGTTGTGTGTGTGTATAATTATTTTTTATTGCAGCATTTTAACTGGAAAACATCACATGAGGGGTCAGGTATGGTATTTTCCACTTGTGAAATCATGTCAGTGCTCAGAAAGTTGCAAATTTTAGAGCACTTCTAATTTCAGAGTTAGAATGCTCAACCATGCTGTTGAAGAACTTTATCAGTTGAGGAATTTATCTATTAGGCACAAACCCTAAAAGATGTTTCAATAAAGGGTACTTTAAATTTATAAAAAATGTATTAAGGCAGTATATATAATGGTTTAGACTAAAGGTCAGCTAGCATTATTTGTAGAGGCCCAAGTGGCAATTATTTTTAGACTTTGGGGGCAATATGGTCTCTATGACAATTACTCCATTTACCACTGTAGTTGATAAACAGTCACAGACAATACACACATGAGTGAACATGACTCTGTTCAAATAAAACTTGCTCACTCACTTACAGATACATGGCCTTCTTACTTACGTTACTTAATGTCTCTAAACCTTGGTTTCCTAGAACTATATAAAACAGGAATAATAACTGTTCCTGCTTTAGAGTTGTAGTGAGGATTAAATGAGAGTAATGGAAAACACTTAGCATAGTAGCTAGCTCAAGATTTAGTGTTTATGGGGAACCAGCAGTTAGCGTAATGGCTATGTCGCTGCACTCCCACGTAGTCGAGCGCGGTTTGCGTCCCGGACCCGGTGGCTTAAAACTCATGCCGGGCGCGTGTTCATGGGTGCCCAAGATCCCGAGAGGAGAATGGAGGAGAAGGGATTGTGGCGTGACCATCCCCCTGGGGGGGTGATTTCTCCCTTTCTGTCTCTCTAATGTCTCTGTCTGTCTGGCAAGCACACGCACCCTATAGTGAAAATCTCTCCAGAAAAAAAAGATTTAGTGTTTATGAATGTTAGCTTTTGTGATCATGATCCTTATTACCCAAGTCTCATAATTAGAAGGTATTTAAATATTTCTAAAAGTGATTGGATCTAAAAAAAAAAAAAACTCCTTCCTTCCTTACTGATTCTCTACAATACAACATTTTATGTCAAGGGAGATGATAGTCATGGCTTTTCTTTCTTTTTTTTTGCTAGAGGACACAAGCACTCACCAGAGGGAGAGAAATCACCCTTATGGGAATGGTAATGTCACAATCCCTTCTCCTCCATTCCTCCCTCGTTTTGGAACATCTGAGTTGTTTCTCAAACTTCTGCTTCATGATTCAAGCCACGCAGTTGGCCACGTGGGATCTGGCAGCTTCAAACATCAGGCCATGAAGCTGGCCAAGTCTTAAGTTTCTGCCATAGGGCACATTCGTCAGAGAGAGAAAGAGAGAAATCATCCCTTGGGGGGTTGACCACTCTGCAATCTCTTCTCCTCCATTCTCTTCCTGGGATTTTGGGTATACATGCACACACACCCCCAGCATGACTTTCTTTATTTTCTCCTTAGGAGAGATTTTTGCCATAAGGTGTGTGTGCTCGCCAGAGAGAGACAGACAGAAAGCGAGAACTCCCCTCCGCCCCGGTGATAGCTATGCTGCAGTCCCTTCTCCTCCATTCTCCTCTCAGGATTGGGCACACATGCACACGCAACCAGTATGAGTTTTAAGCCTCTGGGTCCGGGACTCAAACTGTGGCTGACTACAGGGGAGTCTGGCGACGTAACTATTATGCATGATTTTTCAAGCCACTGGATCTGGGACCCTCTACCATGTGGGAGTTCAGAACCTTAACCACTGTGCCACCTGGTGGTCCTGGTCACCGCAGTCCCTGTTCTTTCCTTTTTCTAATGCCAGAGGGTGCATATGTGAGGGCAGTTTAGGAAGACAGAGAGAAAGTGTTCCCCAGTGGGGCTTTGTCATGCCTTTCACAATCACCTTTTTTCTATTCTTCTTTCCTGTCAGGATTCTGGGCACATCCCAGCCATGTTTTCAAGTTACTGGGGCTGGGATTTGAATCTTGTATGACCCTGTGGAATACAGTTCCCTCCACATAGTGCTTAACCACTGCATTATGGGGCTGACTCATCTTTTCTTTCTTTCTTTTTTTTTAAAGAATTATTTTATTGAACTTTATTTTATTTTATTTATTTATTTATTTTAATTTGACCAGAGAGGGACATAGTGAGAGAAAGAAAAAGCAAGTTGCTATGTCCACAACTTGAACTGTGGTTGGCCACGTGGGAGTCCAGTACCCTTAACTACGGCCCCATCTCATCTTTTGCATTAACATGTAAAGGTAAGGGAAATGAGAAAACTTAAAAGGAAATGAAAGGTAGGCCATTTATTTTTAGAATAGTCCCTAATATACAAGTTACCTTTTTTTGTGTATCTATTTTGCCCTGACCTATTTCTAGATACTATTGAAAGGTGTGCATTTAAATGCTACATAGGCATAATTTTTGTCAAATTTTACTTCAACACAAAAGCACCTGTAAACAAAAACATTTTTCACTCTAGAGCATATAATGAACAAGGCACTGAGATAGGTAGGTAGAGAGATAATCACGTATATGTCGATCCATGGGCATAACCCTATTAAGTCTATCGTTTTTAAATAATACCCAACACAAAATTCTATTTCAAAGATGAAGAAACGTGTTTATCTCAGGCTAAGTAAAGTGAAACATGACAAGTTCAAGCTCTCCATGAGGTAGACAATTATAGAATTAGGATCTTAGTTACACATCTCTTAGTCAGGTGGTCTTTGCACATTAGTGCTTCTGAACCATTTTTGTAATGCCTTAAATTATAAAAACACTGGTTAATCAAATGGTTAATGGCACTAGCATGCAACGAAATTATGTTGGGGTAGGGGGTCAGTTTGTATGTCCCTTACCACTAGGTACCTACCTAAGAGAGATGAATCAGAATGGAGGAGATGCTGTGGAATTTGGAAAAGACCTTTCCCCATGATCCTGTAACACTTTATGCTGTGTAGTTAGACCTTGCTTCCAGTACAGCTGAATAGGATGTATCCATATAATACCAAATGTTAAATAAATGAGGCAGATAACAAAAACTATAGTGAATCAAGGTGGAATAATCTTTTTTTTTTTGAGAGGTTTTTGATATAGGGCGCATGCGCTCGCCAGACAGAGACATAGAGACAGAAAGCGAGAAATCACCCCCCAGGGGGGATGGCCATGCCGCAATCCCTTCTCCATTCTCCTCTTGGGATCTTGGGCACGCACGCACACGCACCCGGTGTGAGGTTAAGCCACCGCGTCCGGGACTCGAACCGTGGTCAACCACATGGGAGTCCAGTGACATAGCCATTATGCTAACTGCTGGTCCCAAGGTGGAATAATCTTGAGGACTTTCCTAGGTGATGAGAAGAGCTTCAAATTCCTAAACAAAGGAATATATTTTATAAAGTCATTCATTTGGGGCCAGCTGTGTACCACAGTGGTTAAGCACTGTGCAGAGGGAGTTGGATCCCAAACAGCTAACTGCAGCCTGAAAAACACCAAGTACATGTGCACACATCTAGGATCCTGACAAGATAGAGAAATGGAGGGAAAAGGAATAGTGGCATAACCAGACACCATCAGGGGTCGGGGTGGGGTGCCTTCCCTCTCTCTGGCATGTATGTATGCCCTCTGGCAAAAAAAAAAAAAAAAAATTAACCAGATATTGAGTGGTCATTATATGTCAGGTTTCGTGCCAGGTGCTATAGATGAAGCAGTGACCAAGGCAGACCTAGTTACTGCTCTGTTAGCCTACATTTTATAAGTCACTATCCACTAAGATTTTTCAAATTTTATTTTCTATTGACTTTGATAATGTTCCTCAATTTTCTTACCTGGGAAGTAAATACCAGATTGGAAAAGCACCTGATTTCAATAGCAGCAGTGACTAGTTCACACCTGCAATTAACATGGCAAATGTAGTCATGCAGTCCTTGTGACTACTTAGAGACTAACCCAGGGATTTAACAATTTAATTAGATTTCCTGTTATTAAACTTACATTACACCCTTCAAATGAATAATTTCAAGGTGTCAGACATAAAATATGGTAAGCTGAAAACATTAATAGAACTGTTTTTCATGCTATGTTACAGTTTAATGAAAAAGCAATGTTATTTTAAATCAAAATATATTTTAAAGACTATGAACACTTTTATAACAATTATGTAATTTAGAATTTAAGACTTGCTAAGAAAGTATTAAGAACCTGCACTTAAAAAACCTTTTTTAAGAAAGTTTTTTAAGTCTATTACTAATAACATAATAGGATAGACTTATATACCATTATATACTAACTTACAATGTGTCAGTTGCTATTCTAAGCACTTTGCTTTTACTAACTCATTTAATTCTTACAATAATTCCCATTGTACATATAGGGAAAAAGAAATAGAAAATCATACAGATCGTAAGTGACCCCATATGGATTCAAACCAGGTAGCTTGGCTTCGGAATTTTAATCATAAACTATACAATACCAAGTAGGAAGGAAAAGCAAATATTTTTGATAATAACAGAAACCTTTATAATAGTTTCACATTTATTTGTCAAGTATGTTAGAAAAAAATGATCTTTTACAATGATATGGCACCTTCTATAACAATGACTTAAACTAAGACATTATTTCATCTGAATAGATAACTAAGTTAGATTCAAACTCAGTTTGGTCTGCTAGAACAACAGGATGCATTAGGTACCAATGTAGAGCAGCTCATTTGAATGTAGGGAAGACAACAGATATGAGAGATGGAAGGAGATGAAGGTCAAATCTAGTAGTTACCAAGTGCCCTTTACATATCAGGTACTGGATCAGGTACACCTACTTCATGATAATAGTGCCCTTATTTCAACTATGAAGAAACAATAAATTCATTATAAGATTAATCCAAAATCATGTAACTTCAGAGCAATGTATAACAAGGATTAGAATCAAATTGGTCTTACCAACTTTCACTATAGTGCATTGACTTAATAGCAGAAAGCGAGAAAAAAAGAAAATTTGCTTTTTTCTTAATCTTGAGCTAATGCTTAGTATTAGGTCTACCACAGAAAAGTAGCAAATGTAGATATTTAGGCTTAAAGGAAATTTTTTAAAGAATATGATAACTATTGTCAAGTAACTGGAGAGCTATTAGAACAATAGGCATTAGACTTTGGTTTAAAGTAAGAAAGAAATTAATAAACAATGGTGTCAAAACTAGAATAGGCTGCCATATGATATGCTCAGTTAGAATTTAAGTAACCAAATGTTAAAGGTTTTGCAGAGGGATTAATAAGCAAGGAAGGTACTAGACACGTACTTTTTAGTCCCTGCTCGTCGTCTAAATGAGAGCAGTTTGGCTTTTACATGTTGCATGGGCATTTTATTTTAGGTTATTTTTTTTGAAGAAGGTATTCTGTCTAAAACCCACCAGATTATATACACTGAAAGATTTCTTTCAACTCAAATCTTATATTTATGAATGGTTTTAATTAAGTTTAAACACATAATATCCTATCTTAACTTTGTCAACCCCTCCTCCCATAAAACCATACATACCATTTTTTTCTGCAAAGGCAACTGCATCTTCTTTAGTGCTGAAGGTTAGAACCATGTTGGACAAGGGATCAGCACTGTAAGAAATAATATTTATCCAGGAGTTAATATTAAATTTCAACTGGAACAAAAACACAGTATTTATTTATTTGTTTGTTTGTTTATTGGGCAGGGTTTTGGAATAGGGTGCATGTGCTCGCCACAAAGAGAGAGAGAGAGACAAAGACAGAAAGTGAAAAATCACCCCCATAGGGGTGATGGCCAAGCCACAATCCCTCCTCCTCTATTCTCCCTCGGGATCTTGAGCACACACGCACAGGCACCTGGTGAGAGTTTAAGCCACCGGGTCCAGGACTCAAACTGTGGTCAACTACGTGGGAGTCCAGCAACATTGAAGGTTAGAACCATGTTGGACAAGGGATCAGCACTGTAAGAAATAATATTTATCCAGGAGTTAATATTAAATTTCAACTGGAACAAAAACACAGTATTTATTTATTTGTTTGTTTGTTTATTGGGCAGGGTTTTGGAATAGGGTGCATGTGCTCGCCACAAAGAGAGAGAGAGAGACAAAGACAGAAAGTGAAAAATCACCCCCATAGGGGTGATGGCCAAGCCACAATCCCTCCTCCTCTATTCTCCCTCGGGATCTTGAGCACACACGCACAGGCACCTGGTGAGAGTTTAAGCCACCGGGTCCAGGACTCAAACTGTGGTCAACTACGTGGGAGTCCAGCAACATAGCCATTACACCAATTGCTGGTCCCCCAAAACACAATATTTAAAATGAAATGTTTACTAAACAGTTGCTATAATATCAAGCAAGTACAATAGTGATATAACATTTTAATTATAATAATCACTTTAAAACTGTTAATAATCTAAATACCATTTCCTGTGTTAAATTTGAGAGGTTTTCTAGCATTGTTGTCAAACTTTAAGACATTCTGCTAACCTTCAATAAAATCATTTTATTCAATTCTTAAAAAGAAAACAAAAGAATTAGAGTTGAACAAAACACCCAAAAAAGATTCTCAAACTGATCTTCCAAATGTTATATCAAGAAGGTTACCCATGAGTACAACTGCCAATACTACCATTACTCAAAAAAATTGTGGGGCTGGCAGGTGGTGTGGTGGTTAAATGCGCTGGACTTCCACATGGCCAACTGTGGTTTGAGTCTCAGACCTGGTGATTTGCTTTCTCATTTCTCCTCTCTCTGATCAAACTGGAAAAAAAAAATAGTGAATAAAGTTAAAATAATTCTTTTAGGAAAATAGATAGCAACAGCACCTATTCTTCTTAACCAACTGTTCATCATAAATATTCTTTTAAAGCATAAAGCCACTTTAAAATAAAGCTTGAGCCAGCCAGCAGGTAAGGTGCTATATCCCACATGGCTGATTGTGTGCTTCTAGTCCTGGACCCAGTGGCTTAGATGTTACACTAGGTGCGTGTGTATGCATGCCCAAAATCCTGAAAGGAGAGTGGAGGAGAAGGGACTGTGGCATGGACATCCTGGGAGGGAGGTGGTTTCTCACTTTCTTTTTCTCTCTCTGCAAGTCTCTAGCAAGCTCAGACATCTACAGCAATCAATCAGTCAATAAAATAAGCTCAAAATTCTGACATCCAACTGGGTTTTTCAAACTGGATAGTGTTAATGTTTACAACTTTACACAGACACTTCACAAAATACCTTCATATATCTTCAGAAATGTCACTTTTATTTTTATGTTTATAACACAGCGGAATACTGCTTGCTACAAATCTTAATTACAAGTCTCTCAGAGGTATAGCACTGGATGAAAAATTATTATAAAAGGTAGAGGAAAGGATAGCCAGTGGTATAGTAGCTAAGGTAGCCACATAAGGATCCCCCATAGTCAACAGCTCTGTGTCCTGGCAGTTTGAAAAACACACCAGGCATGTGTGCACACACACCCAACATCTCTAGAGGAAATGGAAGAAAAAGGAGTGTGGCAAGGCCATCCCCTTGGGGGGGGGATGCTTTTTCACTCCTCCCCACCCCAGCAAGTGTATGCACCTTTTAGTATTTTTTTTTTAAGAGAGATTCTTCTATAGGGCACGTGTACTTGCCAGAGAGACAGAGAGAGGCAAAGAGACAGAAAGCAAGAAATCGCTCCCCAGAGGGGGTGGCCATGCTGCAATCTCTTGTCCTCTCAGGATCTTGGGCAGGCACACACACATGCTGAGCATTAGTTTTAAGCCGTAGGGTCTAGGACTCGAACCATGATGGACTATGTGGGAGTCAATAGATATAACCATCATGCCACCTGCTGGTAGCATATTTTTTTTCTTAAAGGCAGAAGTAAAAAATACAGAAAGGCAGGCTCAGAAAGTAATTTGGGTAGTGGAAAGATAGGAGATACACACAGAAGAGAACACTTGGAACATAGGACTCACTGACACAAAAACCCACAGATTGCTGCTGTGGAAGCTCTAGTCATAAATTATGGTTGCTATTCTGAGATTCCTATGAGATCTCTAGGGTCTTATATATTCTTATTGTAAAGCCTACTTTTAGGTATAAGAGGTTCACATGGTTGACTATATAAAAAAACAACAGGTGTTAATTTTATATTGATTCCTCCTTTTTAAAACACATAATTTCTCAGTTGATAGTTAACTATGTATACAGAGTTCAGCATAAATATAATCCAGTAATTTGCTAAATCTTGATAGGCACACTGGCTTAGTGTGAACGAGAATCAATACAGAGGAAAAAAATATATATATAGGAAAATCTCAGGAACCAGGAGATCGGAGCACCCTCTCCTGCAAAGACAGCACAGCCTTTATGATCGTCTGCATTTATGTTACTATATATAAAGTACATATAGCAATAACATGCATCAATGTATCACCATTCTTCTGGCCACCTGGTTTCTACCCTTTGCATTCTCCTTCATCTCCTGCATTTTATAGCTATTTTCAAGGTTATGTTGTCACTACTTTACACTTTTTAATTTCTCCCTGAACTTTAATACCTTCCTAACTAATCTGTCTTCTTTCTTGACTTCAGTATACCCTTTGCCATGTTGCCAAATTAATCATGTTAAAGTTGAACTCTGATCTGTTCAAAACTTTCAAAGTGTGTTCATGGTCTACCACATTAACTTCAATCTCTTGCCCTACCAGTTAAGTACTTTAATAATATGAACAGACACACTTCCCAGACTTCTTTATACTAATTCTCCTTAGAATAAGTAACCAACTGGGACCAGTAGTTGACGTAATGGCTATGTCACTGGACTCCCATGTAGTCAACCGCGGTTCGAGTCCTGGACCCGGTGATTTAAACTCACACTGGGCGCGTGTGCGTGCGTGCCCAAGATCCTGAGAAGAGAATGGGACTGCAGTGTGGCCATCCCCCCTGGAGGGGTGATTTCTCACTTTCTGTCTCTCTGTCTCTCTGTGTCTTTCTGGCAAGCACGCGTGCTGTATAGCAAAAACCTCTCCAAAAAAAGAGAATAACCAACTAATCAAATCAAATTGCTAACTGTTTCTATAAATTTAATCTGTACTTTTCCATCAGTTCAATTTGATCCTTCCACTTGGAATATTCCACTACTATCTCCACATGGAAGTCCATCCAAACCATTCCTATGATTTACCTAGAATATAGGTATTTTCTACAAAATATTTCATAGTCTATCCTTCTCAAACTGTACAGAATCTCTGCCTCGACCAAATATAATTTGTGCTGGGACCAGCAGTTAGCGTAATGGCTATGTCATTGGACTCCCATGTAGTCGACTGTGGTTCGAGTCCTGCACCCGGTGGCTTAAAACTCATGCCAAGTGTGTGTGCGTGAGATCCTGAGAGGAGACTGAAGAAAGGATTGCGGCATGGCCACCCCCCCAGGGGGTGATTTCTCACCTTCTATCTCTCTGTCTCTCTGGCGAGCGCACGAGCCCTATAGCAAAAAATCTCTCAAAAACAAAACAGAACAAATATAACTTGTGCTTTTTACCTACGGACTTTATTTGCTCAGTTACTGAGGTTGCAATTTGGGTAATAGCAGAATAGTTTAGATACCATTAAGAATATTGTAGGGCCAGCAGATGGTATGGGGATCAGGGCAGTTGTATTCTATATGGCCGACTGAGAGAATGGAAACGAAAGAATTATGGTGTGTCCACCCCTGCTGGAGAGTGTTTTTTCACTTTCCTTCTCTCTGGCAAGCACATGCACACTATAACAAAAAAGAAAGAGAGAGAGAGAAAGAAAGAAAAGAATCTTTGTAACTAATGGGAGAAGGTCATAGGGTACTGGCCAGCAGGTGGCATGGAGGATAAAGCACTGCCTCCCACATGGCCAGCTGCACAGTTCAAGTCCCAGACCTGGTGGCTTGAAAATCATGCTGGGCCTGTGTGAGTGCGTACCCAAAATCTCAAGAGAAGGGACTACGACATGGCCAAACCCCTTGAGCGGGTGATTTCTCACTTTCCCTCTCTCTCTCTGATGAGTGTGTATGTCCTCTAGAAAAAAAAAATATATATAGTAATAATAATTATAATAATTAACAAGTTTAGAAGAAGCTGATCCCAATTTGCATGGATGACTTTTTTTTTTTGAGAGGTTTTTGCTATAGGGCGTGTGCACTTGCCAGACAGAGAGAGACAGAGAGACAGAAAGCCGGAAATAACCCCCCAGGGGGGGTGGCCACGCCACAATCCCTTCTCCTCCATTCTCCTCTCGAGATTTTGGGCACGCACGCACATGTGCCCAGCATGAGTTTAAGCCACCGGGTCCGGGACTCGAACCGTGGTCGACTACATGGGAGTCCAGCGACATAGCCATTACGCTAGCTGCTGTCCCTGGATGACTTTTATGATTCCATGATTTCAGTGAAGTAACTCAAGTAATGGTGGTATAAACAGATATATGAAACTAGAAGTAGAACCTGAATATGTAACTTACTTGCTGCAGTTTCATGACAAAATTCAAACGGACTTGCTTTTGATGAATGAGCAAAGAAAAGTGGTTTCTTGAGATGGAATTTATTTTTGATGAAGATGCTGTTAACATTGTTGAAATTACAACAAAGGATTTAGATCATTACGTAAACTTTGCTGACAGCAGGGACAAGATGAGAGAGGTTTAACTCAATTTTTCTTATTGTTTTAGGTTTTTGTAATAGGGCACATGTACTAGCTGGAGAGAGAAAGAGAGAAGAGGAAGGGAGAAATGACCTCCCAGGGGATTGGAGGGGTGGGATGGCAACACTGCAATTCCTTCTCCCCTTGGGATTCTGAGCACACATGCACACACGCCCGGTATGATTTTTCAAGTCGCCATGGTCAGCCATATGGTCATCAGCACCTTAACCACCACACCACCTGCTGATCAATAACAGATTCTTGGGGACTAGCAGGTGGCATGGTGGTTAAGGCGCTGGACACTCCTACATGGCTGATCATGGTTTGAATACTGGACCTGGTGGCTTGCTTTCTCACTTTCTCTGTGTCTCTCTCTGGTCAAATTAAAATAAATTAATAAATAAATAAAATTAAATAACTTTAAAAAAATCTCAGATTCTTTAAAGTTCATTTATTTATTTATAGACAGAGACAAGGACCCCTGACATTATCTTGCCACTGTGCCATCCCTTAGCCTTTTAGCCAGTCAGAATCATGGGCATGTCTGTGAGCATACCTGGCATGCTCAGGTGAACCCAGAATCTGAATCCCAGACTCCCACATAACTTCAGTAGGCACAGCCATCCTACTCTGCCTGTGCCACTGTGATTAGGCCAATTGATTCCAATTAAAAACAAGTTCTAGTATAGGTAAAGTACTATCAAACAGCATCACATGCTATCGGGACATCTCTGTGAAAGGATGGGTCAATCAATTAGGCAAACTTCATCATTATCTTGTTTTAAGAAACTGCCTCAGCTACCCCAACCTTCAACAACCACCACCATGACCATTCAGTCAGTAGCCATCAACATCCAGGCGACACCTGCCACAAGCAAAAGGATTACTCAAGGCTGAGATGGTCATTAGCATTTTAAAGCAATTTAATATTTTTAAATTAAGATACATATTTATTTAAACATTATGCTACTGTAAACTTAACTACAGTAAAGGGTAAACATAACTTTGATATTCATTAGGAAACCAGAAAATTTGCGTGACTTGCTTTATGGCGATAGTGACTTTATTGCTGTAGTCTGGGACCAAACTCACAGTATCTCTGTACATATATCAGATTTACCTAACTAACAATGATAGATTCTGGGAAAAAAAGAAAAAAGCTGTTTGAAGGGACCAGAGAGTGACCAAAAGCAAAAAAGAAAAGGGAGAAAATTCAATCCTTGGATTAAAGGGACCATACTGGATTAGACCCAAGTTTATAGAGCTCCCATCCCCCTCACCCCCCACCCCTTCCCAAAGGCATTCTCCAGTCCAGATAGCTAAGATCACTGAGGACTTCAACCAGGAAGTCACAGGTTTATTAACATAAGGAGTCTGGAAATGGAATTTAGCATTGTCAGAGAAGTTGAAAATTTAAGAGAGAAAGTAAAAAGGAGGAATCACCTGAAGGAGCAACTTTTGAACTGCATGTGAATGAGCAGGCTCTAAAACAATAGCTGAAAAGGCTGAAAATGAGTAGAGATTTTGGCAGCTGTCTATTACAGATGAGACAGTATGGACTGAGGACTTGGTAAATATCTTAGGCTTTCCATTGAAACCTCAGAAAGGTCATGCCTTATTTAACACTATCTTCTAGGAAATATAAAACCAAAATAGACCCACCTTAGGAAAGCATAAAATTAATCACTAGTTCAAGTTGATCCATCAGTAAATTTTGCTATAAAATTCATCACACTGTGTTATTAATTCAAGAAGCATAAGGGATCAGAGAATACTTAATATACACTGCTTTATTAACTGAAGATTGTATCACAGACTCATATATTAGGAAGCCATACATTCAATAAAAGATATGTACTTATTGTTGATTATAGTATTATACATAATAACCCCAAAGGAATGAATAAATCTTGTGCACATAAAATTAAGCAAAAGCCAGTCACAGAAGATCATGAAAAAGGATCTCTTTAAGTTAAAAAAAAAAAAAAAGGAAGGAAGAAAGAAAAGGCAAAATTAATCAATATTGTCAAAAGTCAGAAGAGCAGTTACCTTTGTAGAGTTGAAATTGGAAAGAAGCACAGGATGAGATGTTGGTAAATATCTTAGGCTTTCCATTGAAACCTCAGAAAGGTCATGCCTTATTTAACACTATCTTCTAGGAAATATAAAACCAAAATAGACCCACCTTAGGAAAGCATAAAATTAATCACTAGTTCAAGTTGATCCATCAGTAAATTTTGCTATAAAATTCATCACACTGTGTTATTAATTCAAGAAGCATAAGGGATCAGAGAATACTTAATATACACTGCTTTATTAACTGAAGATTGTATCACAGACTCATATATTAGGAAGCCATACATTCAATAAAAGATATGTACTTATTGTTGATTATAGTATTATACATAATAACCCCAAAGGAATGAATAAATCTTGTGCACATAAAATTAAGCAAAAGCCAGTCACAGAAGATCACGAAAAAGGATCTCTTTAAGTTAAAAAAAAAAAAAAAAGGAAGGAAGAAAGAAAAGGCAAAATTAATCAATATTGTCAAAAGTCAGAAGAGCAGTTACCTTTGTAGAGTTGAAATTGGAAAGAAGCACAGGATGAGATGCCAACAATGCTGTTTCTTAGTCTAAGTGCTAGTTTATATGGTATGTCCAAGTTGAAAAATTCACAAAGCTGTAATCTGCTCTATACACTTTTCTAAATGTAATTTTATCTTTCATTTGTTTTTTTGTTTTTTTGTTTTAAAGCAATTGCTGTGTTTTGAATGTTTCCTCCAAAAGTCAAGTTGAAATTTACTTGCCAGGTCCTGTCACAGTGGTGCCATGATAAAAGCAATGCTAAAATGTTAGACGTTATATGGAAAATAAGGGTTAGGCTCCCAAGTCGACAAGAATATGCTGGGCATGCCTATGATCCTTACTGGCTTAAAGTCTGAAGGAGGGATTGTGGCAAGAGATCCTTCTGTGGTACTGCTGTACCACAACAGTCTGTCTGTACATTCTAGCCAATACAATAAGGCAAAATAAAACATTAGCTGTAAGAGAAAACGGCCACTATTTTTAGATTATACAACTAGCCATCAAAGTGCATTCCTTGAAAATCCATGAGAGCTAATAAGATAGTCTATAAGGTAATATGCAATATCAACTTTAAATATTAGCAATACTAAACCAGAAAATGTAATGAAAAAAACCTCATCCAAAATATCAATAAAAACTAAAATACCTGGTCCAGCCCCATAGCACAACATATCCTGGTTCAAATCCTGGCCCCAGCAGCTTGAAAAGCACATTGGATATGTATGCATGCGTGCCCAAAATCCCAGCAGGATAGAGAAAAAAGGTTTGTGGGGTGACCACACTTTTTGGGGGGTTGCTTTCTCCTCCTTTCTCTCTGTCTCTGACTATTCTTCTCTCAAGCAAGAATATATGCTCTCTGGCAAAAAAAAAAAAAAAAAAAAGTATCAATATTCTTTTTTTCTTTTTTTGCTATAGGGTATGAACACTTGCTGGAGAGACAGAAAACAAGAAATCACCTCCCACGGGGAATGGCCATACCATAATCCTTTTCTCCCAGGATCTTGGGCATGCATGCAACACACACCTGGTGTGAGTTTTAAGTAGCTGGGTCCGGGATGTGAACCATGGTCTACTACATGGGAATCCAGTGATGTAATCATTATGCCATCTGCTGGTCCCAGTACCAATAATCCTTAAAAAAACTGAGAAACACTTATATTAGGAAAATCACTAGGACCAGCAAGTGGCATAGTGGTTAAGGTACTGGACTCCCACATAGTCATCTTTGGTTCAAGTCCCAGTTCTAGAGGGTTGTTTTCTCACTTCCCTCCCCCCTTCCCTCTCATACATGCCCTATAGCAAATCAAAAATTAATATTAAATAATTCTTTTTAACAAATTTTAACCTAATTTTATTAAAAGACACATAAAGTCAAATATATGCATATAAATACCTTGAAAAATGTCTGAGGCTAGCCATTAGCATGGTGATTAAGGTGGCTGGATCCCATCACAGGGACAGTGTGATTCTAGTTCCAGACCTGATAGTTTCAAAAACACCCTGGGTGCATGTGCATGTCTGTACAAAATACTAAAAGGAGATAAGAAGGGAATGTGGTGTGGCCATTACCTCTTAAGAGCACTTTCTCATTCTCCTTCCCTCATGCTCTCTGTATCTTTCCAGCAAGCACACATGCCCTCTAGCAAAATTAAAAAAAAAAAAAAAAAGGATACATATATAATTGTTGTCAGGGTTTACTTCTATGGAGAAAAGGGGTTTCTGGTCAAGAGGACAGGAGGAGAGAAGGGAGAGGAGTAACTTTCATGGCTTATTCTACATATAACTATATTGTTCAAATCTACAGTGCACATTACTTATTTACTTAATAAAACTAATAGAAGAGCTGATAAAAACTTATAAAGAATTCAATAAAACTGAGCACCTGATTAAAGCAAATTTGAAAAGTGCCTTTGTAACATGGTAGAGCAGAGTAAGTGGGAAAGGTGGTAAAGATCATAAATACTTGCATTTGCTACTTATTTATGAGTAAAAGGACGGTCTGTAAATGGACTGTCTGCAAGCTAAGCATGATGTCTACTTTGATGACTTACTAAGGCCTGAGGATAAAGTATACTATGTAAATAGTTAGGCTCTGAGAGAATTAGCAACATCTAAATTAGTGTACACCTCTGCTTAAATTAGATGACCTTCTATGTCCATGATGACATGGAACAAATTCTTGTTCCCAGAAGTTGAATGCCAGGTTCATAATTCTCCAGTGAAAAATTATTTTAAAAATTAGACATGGATGTCATATTTTTTATAATATGATTAAATTAACAAAGTACTGTGTCCAGTGACCACTGAATTTCAATCTCCAATGTACAATATAACTGAGGAAAAAACATTAATATCTTATATTTACATTTTTATCAAAATTAATGTCCTGCTTAAAGAACTAAATGAAAAGAATTTATCAATCTAAGAGATAAAAGACTGTCAAGAAATATGAGATTAATAACCGGTAATCTTTGTAATTAGCTACAATATTAAATGGGGATGACTCATCTTGCCCCTTCTGAATCCCCATGCCCAATTATGGAGATTTAAACAGTAAACCTTAGGTCAAACCCAAGAGATGGTTTTGTATCTTAAGAAATTTCTAATGTTTACACAAAGATAAACCTTTTACCTTTGAATTCTAACATTTAACGATTCAGATAAGGGCTACCTGATGGCAAAGTGGTAAATCGGCTAGATCCCACATGGCACATTTTGAGTCCTGAACCCAGCAGACTGAAAACCACATCAGGCACATATGCATGTGTACCCAAAATCTGCAGAGAAGAATGAAGGATAAGGGATTGCAGAGTGGCCTCTGGGGGAGGGGGGAGACACTGTCCCTCTCTTGCTGGTGAGAGAACATGTCCCATAGCAAGTTTGATACATAAATAAAAGATTCAGATAATAAAAAATTTAACAGAAAAGCTCCACTTTAGATGAGAAAATAAATGTAAATATAGTTAAAAATATGAATTTAGGGACCAGATAACCCTCTGCAAGGCTGACCCACATGGAAAGGTTCTGGGTTCACATCAGGAGATCTCCCTGAACACTCCAGGCACAAAAGTGTCCCTGATCCTGAGATGGCTAAAGCTGAGTGTGGATCATGGCAAGAAGACCTGGTTGAGGATGCCTGACCATCTGACTCTTGGTCTCACCCTGTTACTCATGAAGGAAAGAATTTTTTAAAAACATGAATCTAAAAATCTAAAAGTAAAGATCAAACACATTTACCTTCAAATCGCACATGTGAACAAAAGAGGCTTTTTAAAACTGATTTTTAAAAATACTATAAATAGGGACCAGCAGTTAGCATAATGGCTATGTCGCTGGACTCCCACTTAGTCAGCTGCGGTTCGAGTCCTGGACCCGGCGGCTTAAACTCACGCTGGGCACGTGTGCATGCGTACCCAAGATCCCGAGAGGAGAATTGAGGAGAAGGGACTGCGGCATGGCCATCCCCCCTGAGGGGTGATTTCTCGCTTTCTATCTCTCTGTCTGTCTCTGTTTGTCTGGCAAGTGTACGCACCCTATAGCATAAACCTCTAAAAAAAAATACTATAGATAGATAACAATGAAATATATTTGGTATGTTTTTAAAAAAACAAAAAACATATTCAGTCATGAAGTCCACTTTTATAATGGCAACCTTCCTTTTGGCCACCACTGGAAAACATATGGGAAAGTATTTAAGACTTTAAGGTTCTGTCAGAAAATTACCATAGTAACTTTGTAAAATTACCTTTTCCATTTACCACTGCCTCTATTGCTCAAGAAGATGTATCCTACAAATCTCAACAGTGGTTGTATTTGCCAGGTCTCTTATGCTACACACTTCTAACTCTTCTGTAATATTCCTACATCATCAGGCCTAAGTGTCTGTTAAGTCCTTAGATAGATATTGGTGGATTGTAGCCTGAGGTAATCTATCAGAGGAAGTGAATGTAGTTAAGTCTCAAATTCCCTATATCAGGAAACTTCGTGGCTTTGGAAACAAATATATTTTAGGTATAGAATGGACAGTCATTTCTCTTTCAACAAACCCTAAAATCATTCCTTAGCGAAAGTCACATTAAAATATTAATGTTCTCTTTTTCCCATTAAATAAAGTAATCCTCTCTATAAAAAGTAAAACGACAATCTTCATGGACATATCTAGTCAACTTTTAAAAATGTTTTTCACATTTTTTTTTTTTGGAAAGGTTTTTGCTATAGGGCGCGTGCACTCGCCAGACAGACAGAGAGAGACAGAGAGACAGAAAGTGAGAAATCACCCCCCAGGGGGGATGGCCACACCACAATCCCTTCTTCTCCATTCTCCTCTTGGGATCTTGGGCACATACACACACGTGCCCGGCGTTGAGTTTTAAGCCACCAGGTCTGGGATGCAAACCACAGTCGACTATATGGGAGTCCAGCAACATAGCCATTATACTAACTGCTGGTTCCAATGTTTTTCACTTTTTTTGAGAGAGAGATTTTTGCTATAGAGCACATGTGCTGGCCACAGAGATAGAAAGAGAGAAATTGCCTCCCACCCACCATGGGGAATGGCCATGCTGCAATCCCTGCCCCCCTCCCCCTCTTCTCTCAGGATTTTGGGCACACACGTACACACACCCAGCATGAGTTTTAAGCTGCCGGATCTGGTACTTGAACCACAGTCGACTACACGGGAGTACAACAATGTAACCATTACACAATCTGCTGGTCCCTGTTTTTCACTTATTAATGTTAGAATATAATATAAAATGAAATGTAATCAGGCTGAAATATAAACAAATTAAAATAAATCTGCTAATTTATCTTGGATATTGGTTTATTTCTTTTTTTAAAAAAAATTTTATTTAATTTTATTTACTCATTCATTTATTTTAATTTGACCAGAGAGAGACACACACAGAGAGAGGGAAAGTGAGAAAGCAAGTTGCCAAGTCCAGGACTTAAACTGTGGTCAGTCGTGTGTCACCTTAATCACCATGCCACCTGCTGTTTCCAGGTTTTTTTTTTTTTTTTTTAAACATTTTTTTCTTCATTGCTAGAGGGAGCACATGCTTGCCAGAAAGAAAGAGAAGGCATCTCCCAATGTGGTATGGTCAAATAGCAATCCTTCTTCTTCATTACTCCATCCTGTCAGGTTTTGCACCTGGTTTGTTTTTCAAGCCTCTAGGAGTGGACTCAAACTGCAGTGGGCTATGTGGGATCTGGCTCCCAATGTACACAGCTTAACCACCATACTAGGTCAGCCTTTTCTTTCTTTTTATTTTTTGTTTAAAGAATTATTTTTTATTTAACTTTATTATCATTATTCTTTTCCAGTTTGATCAGAGAGAGAGAGAGGGAAAGTGAGAAAGCAAGCCACTGGTCCAGGACTTGAACCATGGTTGGGAGTCCAGAGCCTTTAACTACCATGCCACCTGCTGTCCCCCCAGCCTTATTTCTTATTTAAATAATGAACTTTAAAGGAGATGATCATAAGAAACCTTTAGCTTACAATTCTAATCATTTATAAAATGGTTTAAAATACTTCACGAAAATGGCCCTGCTTTGATAATGTGTCCTGAATATCACTGCTTGGCAGACTGAGGTCACATGTGAGGCCCAGGTTCTATTCCTGGTCCACCCTATAAAGTCTGGTGTGGTAACCAGCCCTAACTACTTGGGAGGCTGAGACAGGAGGATTAAGTGAGACCCACTCTGAAATCTCTCTCTCTCTCTCTCTCTCTCTCTCTCTCTATCACACACACACACACACACACACATATAATGCAAAACAGCAAAATGTACAAAGAAATTCAGAATTATATCCAAGCAATAATGAATATATTATCTTTTTTTGACTATTAAAATTATTTTTTAAGAGACATTTTTGCTATAGGGTTAGTGTGCTTGCCAGAGAGACACAGAAAGATAGGAAATGAGAAATCACCCAGCAGGAGGGATGGCCATCCCACAATCCCTTCTTCATTCTCCTCTCAGGATTTTGGGCATGCATACACACGCAACTAGAGTGAGTTTTAAGCCACTGGATCAACTATGTGGGAGTCCAGTAATGTAATCATTACACCATCTGCTGGTCCCGAATTCCTTTTCAATTTTTTTAAAGAACTATTTATTTAATTTTATTCATTCTTATTGTTATTCTAATTCACCAGAGTAAGACAGAGAGAGAGGGAAGTGAGAAAGCAAGCTGCCAAGTCTGAGATGGGAACGAGGTTGGCCATGTGGGAGTCCAGTGCCCCAACCACCACACAACCTGCTGGCCCCATGTGTCATTAAAATTCTGAAGATGGGGACCAGCAGGTGGCATGGTGGCTAAGGACGCTGGACTCCCACATGTGGTCAATCCTGGTTTAAGTCCTAGACCTGGCGTCTTGGTTTCTCACTTGCTATCTCTCTCTCTCTCTTTGACTCTGTCCCTCTCTGGTCAAATTAAAATAAAGAAATAAACAAAGTTAAATAAAATAATTCTTAAAAAAAATTTTGAAAGATGACAAAATATAAAACAAATTCAAGCATCAGTAAATATGGGAAATAAAGTCTGTTCTAATCAAATAAACTGTTTAAACCATAGTTTTTTTCTTTTGTATTTTTCACACTAGTGATTATTTGTTAACATCACAACAAAGAGAAGTAACAAGTTACTTTTAATACTCAAGATTCAAAACAGTGCCTCAGACAAATCAGTTGTAGACAGGGTCTTATCATTTCAGAAATACTTTTTACTTGGAAAAAAACTATATTTTAAAAAGAACTCTGTCTCCCAACCAGGTAGTACATCTCGTTTTCGATCAGCATGTAATAAAAGCAGTATTTCCATATTCATGCATAATAGTTCAGTTACAGTTTGCTCCTAGGGATGTAAGATATTAATCAATCACTATTTCAAAATTTAATTGTGTTTAGTTTATTTCTAGACAATGCTCTAATAATGACTGTGTGAACCTTTATGAAGGCATAGCAGAATGCAACTTATTAAAACAACCACTAATAGGGTAAAGGACAAGTACCCCAAAATATAATACCTTGGCATTTGAGAAAACAGAACCGAGAAGGTCTTTTTGACCTTCTCCTGCACTTTCCCCACGAAGTAAGCCATAACAGAATTTTGTGACCTTCCTCTGAAGTAGGTCATAAGACTCTCATTCTAGAGGTGTCCACCCTAGAACCAAGGGAAGGAATGCCCTTATCTCTGAAGACACAGGAACATAGACAAGAATCTGAATAAGCCAGTCCTTGCTAAGTTTCCCCCGGTTTATTACCATTAAATCATACTCCCTTTATCCAACCAGACTCATGCATGATTGTTCACTCTTCATCAAACTTATACAACTGCAGAAGTTTCTTTGGGTCATAATTTCTGAACACTCCTGAGTCACATAAAACTTACATTAAATGGGGGCCAGTAGATGGCATAGTGGTTATGTCACTAGACTCTTTTGTGGCCAATGACAGTTTGAGTCCTGGAGCCGTTAGCCTGAAAATCACACCAGGCATGTGTACGTGTGTGTCTAAGATACCAGGAGGAGAACAGAGGAGAAAAGACTGTGGTGTGGCCATCTGCCCTGGGCGGGGGGTGGGGTGGGGTGGGGTGTGGGGGTGATTTCTCACTTTCTGTCTCTCCAGCAAGTGCACGAGCCCTATGGTATAATTCTCTTTTTAAAAACATTACATTAAATGAACTTACATGCTATTCTTGTGTTTAGCTTTTGTTATAAGTGCCTCAGCCACAAACCTTGTGATATATATGAAGTAACTATGTTATTTTTTTGGTCCAAGCAATAGGGGGCTCCTGTGTGAGGCTCAGTGATTATTAGAGGCCAAGATTCATTTCCTGGACCAACCTAAACAGGATGGTGTCTGTAATCCTACCTGACTGAAGCTGGGGCAGGAAGATTACCACATAGCAAAAACTGTTAAAAATCTCTCTCTCTCTCTCTCCTCCCCTTCCCCTCTTCTCTCTCTCATTTAAAACGTTTTTTCTCTTCAACTTCACTCAAACTTATATTCTAATATAAGGTTTCTATACCAAAACAACTTTGAGTATACAAATACTCAAACAATAACAACTGGGTGTTGCTGGAAATGCACTACCAGTCTGGGGTATAGCTCTCATGTGACTCAATCACTGGTATAATGAAGATTTTCCTTATAAATTTCTTCAGTTTTTAGAAGCATGTGATTTTTGGGGTCGGCAGGTGGCATGGTGGTTGAGGGCACTGGACTCCCATATGGGCAACCACAGCTCGAGTCCTGGACCTGGTGGCTTGGTTTCCCATCTCCCCTCTTTCTCTCTCTGTCGCTCACTCTGTCCCTCTCTGGTCAAATTAAAAAGTAAGTAACTAAGTAAATAAATAAAGTTAAATAAAAAATTTCTTAAAAAAAAAGTATGTGATTTATAAAAAGGACACCATAAATTACATGAAACAAAAAAATCTAAAGGATACCAAAAAAAAACTTAAAAAACTACATCTAATTTGCCTAATAAAATCTAACTCCATTTAAACTGCAACATGGCAAAATTTTAACAAAAATCCTCTCAGGCACATAAACTGGAAAAAAATGTTAAATATTGCTATGGCTTGAGTATGGTTTATCCCCTAAAATTCATGTGTTGGGAGCTTGATCCCCAGTGTAATGTTGCTGAGAGATTATGAAATCTTTAAGAAGTAGGGTCTAGTGGACAATATTTGGATCATGGGTTTACCAACCCTATTAATGTTGTTTTGTGGGAGTAAGTACTCAATCTGGTGGAAAGGGATTAGTTCCCATGAGAGTAGATTTTTATAAAAGAAAGAACAGTTCACAGGGTCAATCTCAGGTCTCTCACTCTGCACACACTGCTGACTTTCCTTCTTTAGTCAACAATGTTGTGACAGAGGACAAGAGGGCAGCCAAAGGCCAGCCCCATGCTCTTAGATTTTCCAGCCACCAGAATCGTAAGCCAAATAAACCTTTATCTCGGGTATTTTTGTTTAGTAACAAAATAATGCACTAGGATAAACATACTTCTCTAAAACAAGACAATTACTGACATCACTGATGCTATAAGTATTCCAATGTATTATAAAAAGTTATTAGTCATAAGATCTTAGAAACTTACAAATTTTCCTCAACTTAGCTAATTTCTAAACTTACCTAGTTCTTATCCACCTTTACAAACAAAATATTGGGTCATCGGAAAAAGTCATGAAGCATTTTTGCATAGAAAAACATAGAAAAATACATCATGACTTTTCTGATGATCCCAATATATATTAAAAAGTTTAAATTTAAAAACAATTTAAAGTTCACGAAATTAATCATCATCATTCACATAGTATCTTAGACTAATATATACTCAGGTATACAGCTTGCATACCATGCTAACAGTCCTCATAGTGTCAGTCATTTTTGCCTGATAAAGAGTACTTAGAAAAAGATTTTTATATATATATATATAGCCAGAGGGTGTACTCACTAGAGAGACAGAGAGAGAGAAAGTGAGAAAGAACCTCCTTCTCATCCCACCATGAGGAATGGACATGCCACAATTCTTTCTCCTTCATTTCTTCCTCCTTTTGGGATTTTGGACACATGCACACACATCCAGCATTTTTCAAGCTACCAGGTCTGGGACTCGAACTATATGGTTGGTTGGTTGACCAGGTGGGATCCAGGTGCATTAACTACCAAGCCACAGGTGGCTAAAAAAGATTGTTTTGATTGTTTATTATGCTGAGTTACACTTGTATGAGTACAAGTATACATGTACATATATAAAGAAATATATACATCTCTGTCTTTAAGAACAGTGATACCTAGCAGTATAGTGATACCTAGCAGTCTCAAGCAAATTCCTACGTTCCTAAGTTACGATGAGATTACATACTGATAAACCCATCCTAAGTTGAAAATACATTTAACGTACCTAAACCTAGTAAACGTCATAGCTTTACCTAGCCTACCATGAACATGCTCAGAGTACTTACATTAACCCATGGTTGGGTAAAATCATCTAACACATACACACAAAACTATTTTATAATAAAGCGTTGAGTATGTCATGTAATTTAATGAACAGTGTACTGAGAGTAAAAAACAACATGGTTATATGGGTACTCATATAGTTTCACTTCACTGAATGTTAACACTTTTACATCTTAGTTAAGTGGAAAAACTGTAACTCGAACCACTGTGAAGTTGGGGGCTATCTGTACTATCATGAGCATAATACCATACACAAGTTTGGAAATTAATATATATGAGAAAAACCTTCACAGAAAAAGAGAATTGAACATAATATTCATGTTAAACTAAAGTACTCACGTTGATGCCCAACCCATCAAAGGATTTTCCCATCGCTCCCTGGTATCAAACTCCATCTTCCATTTCTTCGTGTTATTTACTCCAGACTGCATGTTATTGCGAGCAGGAACAAAGATCCTTACTTTTCTAGTTTTGATATGCTCTTCTGGAACACCAGTTAATGTAGTGATATCC
>NW_006159731.1:4439445-4465303 GCF_000334495.1 Tupaia belangeri chinensis
ACCAACAAAAAAAAAAAAAAAAAAAGGCAAATAAATATGTTTTGAACAGCCTATATACTCACTAATGTACTTTGTTGTTCTCTACAGTCATACAACTCTAATTAGATTTGTTTATAAACTGGAATAGGCTTTCCACCTTATTTCATTTCCATTGTGGTATTTTGCCATATAAACTATTTTAATATTTTTTAAGTAGTGTATTTGGGGGTGGTGTTAGGAGACGATGGAAACGGGGCCATTAAAAATTTAAAGTTCCTTTGAAAAGGCATCACTGAGCCTCCCAAGTTGATACCACGAACAAAGCTCACCCTCCCAAATTGAAAAAAATTATGGACAAGAAGTTATCATTGAAATTAAATGGTGGCAGACATGTCCAAAGAATATTACGGGGATTTAATCCATTTATGAATCTTGTGATAGATGAATGTATGGAGATGGCAACTAGTGGGCAACAGAACAATACTGGAATGGTGGTAATACAAGGAAATAGTATCATCATATTAGAAGCCTTGGAACGAGTATAAGTAATGGCTGTCCAATAGAAAAACCTATGTCCCCTCGTCAACAGACCTGTTTTACCATGGAAAAAAAAAATCAGGTCATGTACATTTTCATAATAAACTTTTTGCTAAGTAAGAAAAAAAAAAGGGACCAGCAGTTAGTGTAATGGCTATGTCGCTGAACTCCCATGTAGCCAACCACGGTTCGAGTCCCAGAACTGGTGACTTAAACTCAGGCTGGGCGCGTGTGCGTGCGTGTCCAAGATTCCGAGAGGAGAATGGAGGAGAAGGGATTGCAGTGTGGCCATCCCCTCTGGGGGGGCGATTTCTTGCTTCCTATCTCTCTGTCTCTGTCTTTCTGGCGAGCACACGCACCCTGTAGCAAAAACCTCTAAAAAAAAAAATTAAGGTGCCTTTTATCCAACAAACTATTGGTAATTTCTGAAGAGTTTGATGGTGGCAGAGTCAATACACTCTTATTTTGTGAGCAGATGTAACTATAAGGGAAAAAGGGGGATATGAAAAATAAGGGAATATAAAAAATAAATTTTAACTAGGAAAAAATATATTACCAGTGGGTTTGTGTCAAACTGCTTATCACAAGGGATTCCCTTCAGAAGGAGGCCTGAACCTTTTTGTAAATAATTAAAATCAACTGACAACTTCAATTAGCATTTTGATTTATCTCATTTTGCTGAAACCTACTGAAGAGAGAATGATAAATTCATCTGCAAAAGTAAGCCAAAAAAGTTGCATAATATTTGCATTAATATGAGATGGAAACAATGGTAACTTTCTTAACTTTCTTTTTCTATACTTTTATCCAGTAACAAATGTTCAGCTAGCAAATGCATTGAATTTTGATACCTCAGATTAGATGTATTTATCAGAACCTAATAGTAGTCAGGACATAAAATAATAAAAGTAATTCAGAGTCTAAGTTTCCATTTAATAATGATAAAATATCTTATTCTATGAAAGTAAAATCATATTATGGGTTGGTGGCACAGTGATAACACACACTCTATGATGCTGAACCACACAGGAAGGTCTGGAGTTCACTTCCTGAGGCCTCTTTATAATGCTGTACACCCATGTCCATGATGTGGACTGGCTGAGGGTAGATTACAGAAAGAAGACTCTGTTGAGGGTGCCTGTCTCTCTGTGTCTGTCTCTCTGTTTCTCATGGAAGAAATAAAATTTTTTAAAAATGATATTTTGGTGAATGATATCATTCCTATAAATGAAGCATTTTAAAATCATGGTTCACTTACTAAATTTAGAATAACTAGTTTAAAAAAAAAAGAAAGAATTAACAAAACATTACACCAAACTTGTTAAAACTAGAAAATTTAAACCATTTTGTGAATATGCATTTCATTAATATATCCCCTAATGAAGTTCAATGGTTTTTGTAGTTCCAGTCTATTAACACTATGAACCAAAGAATTAACATAAATATTTAGTGCTGCAATACATACTAGGAAAGAAGTAAACCCACTTCTGACTTGACTAGTCATTCTACCTACAAAATTAAAACAACAATTCTTTAAAGTTATTTTATTTGGCAACGAATCTTGTGATTAACACAATACTTTTCCACCTGCACCGATAATGAGGTATGTCTACTCTGTCACAGCTTGTCTGTTTACAGAAACTATCAAAATGATCCATATAAATATTTACACAAATATGCACTTCTAATATATGCCAGGTACTTTGTTTTAAAAAAAAGTTTGCTTACAACGAGAATAAATTAAATACATAATGAATGTAGTTGGTACCTAACTTCAAAAGTTGTGAATATTGGGGCTGACGGGTGGAAAGGTAGTTAAGTGCTGGACTCTGACATGGCCAACCATTTTTCGTGTCCTGGACCCTGGCTGCTTACTTTCTCATTTCCCCTCCCTCCTCCTTCTCTCTGGTCAAGTTAATAACAATAACAAGAACAAGAAATTAAATTAAAAATTCTTTTAAAGTGTGAATGTTAGTTTTTAATAAATGAAAGAAAAAAAAGTGTGAATGTTAGTTTTAACTGGCAATTTTTAGTTGTAAAAGTATTATTATATTTAATAGCTTTCTCAAGCACATCTACTAAAGATATCTTCTACTCAAGACTGAGTGACTTAGCTCCTGAGGCTTCAAAGCTTATTTTTTCTTTTGAATTTACTATAGTATTTGCAACTTGCCATATCAGTTTATTATTTATCTTTGCTTATCTTTAGATTATTATGTCCTATTTCCTCAGCTACAGTAGAAGCAGACTATAAACAAACATTATAAGCATGTTACAAAAAATATGGGATGAAACACCATTTCCAAATTCCACAGTAGCTTCTTTGTTCTGAACTGAACGTCATTTCGTTTTTTTGCTCTTTTTTAAGTTAACTATGTGAAAGAAACACATTAAACTCTTAATACAACAGGACTTACTTTTTTTTTATTTTATTTTTTTGAGAGGTTTTCGCTATAGGGCGCGTGCACTCGCCAGACAGAGAGAGACATAGAGACAGAAAGCGAGAAATCACCCCCCAGGGGGGATGGTCACGCCGCAATCCCTTCTCCTCCATTCTCCTCTCAGGATCTTGGGCACACACGCACACGCGCCTGGCATGAATTTTAAGCCACCAGGTCCGGGACGCAAACCGCGGTCGACTACGTGGGAGTCCAGCAACATAGCCATTACACTAAGTGCTGGTTCCCAGACTTACTTTGTTTTTAAGAGAGGTTTTGTTTTGTTTTGTTTTGCTATAGGGCACTTGAGCGTACTGGAAAGACGGAGAGAAAGAGACAGAAAATGAGAAATCACCCTCCAGGGGGGCTAGCCACACTGCAATCCCTTCTCCTTCATTCTCCTCTTGGGATTTTGGGCACACACACACGCACGCACGCACGCACGCAAGCACATGCACCTGGTGTGAGTTTTAAGCTGCTGTGTTTGGGACTCAAACCACAGTCAACTACATGGGAGTCTACAATGTAACCATTATACCATCTGCTGGTCCTATGGACCTGGTTTTTAATAAACTTTTATATTGTGATATGTATATACCAAAGTAATTAAAAAGCCATTGAAACTGAAATATTTCTTGATTGTATCAAGGCAAAAAGAAAAACTGAATATATTTTAGGATGAAAAATCTCTTTAAATAGCTGCAAAATATACTCAAAATTCTCTAGATTATATTTAAGATTGGCATTTAAATACATGAGTTTTTGAATTTTGAAGCCCAAGTTGTCCTGACATAAAATCACTGTTTTTGCCTGCAGAAAACATGTAAGGTACTGCAGCCCAGTTGAGCCACTGCCAGATAGAGAATAAACAAGCTTGGCATCTCTCACATACTTGACACCTAAAGGGCACAGAAGCTCTAAAATTCCAAGTCCTTGTAGGCACACTCTCAGTCTAGACAAACTCATTTCTCACACTTTTAAAATGCATCACGACACTCTATTGTTATCATTTCATCCACACAGCTTCAGCTAGTGACAGAAGAACCTGTTCTTTAAGCAACATTTCAATGGGCTAAAAGCTCCCACTACAAGATTCTATTAAAACAATGTAACACTTGAAATACTGAATTTGTGTCTTCAAAGCCTTGCTTTCCTTCTTTTATTGAGCTACCTGTGATTCAACTTTCACAGACAAAAACTAAACTATCTACAAACTATTTAAATCATATTAAATTAAGGATGTTCTCTCTAGATTTCTACTTCTGCAACATAATATGGATCACCTGTGAATTTTTAAAAACTCCACTTAAAAATTATAGAAATATTCCAGAGATGTCAATACTGCCTTTTACAGATTTATTTTTATTCATAAAATAGGTAACGTATAAATAGTAATACAAAAGTTTCCTATGATCACACAAAGCTAAATCATATAAGGTATGAGAAGACTTCAAGTTGACACCTGTAGAACCTCAAGACTAACCAGTTAATAATTATCTACAAATTCTTTTAAGAAAATCAGGTTACTTCATAGAATATATATACAGATTTAATTAACTTTGACACTTTTAATTTTTAAACAGTTGGGTCAAGTGTGAAACCTATATTCCTATTATTAAAAAAGTCTCTATCCTAATAAAGTTTCAGAAATACAACCTTATGTGCAATAAGCTCTCTTAAGGAATGGTAAATAGTCAGTTCGATGATAATTCACAGATTAAGGGTATTCCAATAAAAATTTTATGAAAAGATGTGTAACTCCAAAGTCCTACTCTTTCAGTACCATCTCTTATACAATTTTAAATTCTGGAAGAGCTAACAGCTGGCCTTCCATTTCACAAGTTCTGTTAAATGGAAGAGAAATTTAAAAAACATTAAGAAAGTATATGCCAGTGTGTGTATATGTGTGTGTGTGTGTGTGTGTGTGTGTGTGTGTGTGTGTATATATATATATATATATAAATAAACTTTATTCTTTCAAATACCAATTTCCATAATAAAATATTAGTTTCTCAAATAAATAGTTATCAACTGTCTCCATTTATCTTGTGTGAATTCATTTTTTTTTTTTTTTTGAACAAAGGAAGCAGGGAACAAGCAATGGGAAGTTGGTGTCAAAATGCAGAAAAACCTCCCAGCAAGCTTCTTGCAACCACCCAGGATTTAGAGTCTTGCTGGCCGCTCTCTTTTCAATACCAGAATTTCACACATTTCAATGACTATTATGACTTCAAAGAATCAAATTTTCATCATTGTCCGTCATCTGCCGGTTGATTTGTATAAAGGAGTTCTTCTGCATGCACTCCAAACAAAAGCCTCCTTACTTTTGTGGCTATATATCAAGTTTAAAAGTTTTGTTTGTGACAGTTGTGTCTTTGGTAAATTAGGGTAACACTGAAGGAGTGCAGCTGCTCTGCAGGAACCTCCTTTTTGGCACCATTTCACTTAAATAAAAACTGAATAATTAGCTTCTGCCTTTATTAAACCACAAAAATGCCACTGGCCTTAGTAATTGCTTCCGGTTGCCCCACCCACTTAACCTTAACAGTTTACACTGGTCATAAAGAGAAATAAATTATTTTCACTTTTGGATACATTTTTTGTGAGCTCTCTCAGCATATCCAGAAAACCCAAAACTTTTGCCATGCTTTTTTGGTAACCGGTTCACTAAAGTATATTTTATTAATATTATGGATTGACAAAGTTTTAATAGAGTACATAGTGGAGCATTAAGTAAAAATTGAAACTTGTCCTATTATAGGCTATTAGTTACTAATTAAGTATTTAAATTAATTTTAGAGCTACAATGGATCTAAATTTGATGACTATATTTATTAATATATCCTACTTAAAGCATGAAGATGTCAAAAGAAATATAATCTATAATAAAAATCTTCTAGTAAGTATACTACTGATATTTAAAATAGGGAACTCATTAAAGGTCCTATAACTAACTTATAGAACATCTTACAGATAAGTTTTACTGTTTAATAAAAGATTTGAAGATTTGGCAGCATGATCATATCTACTTACCATGGAAGAACTCTGAACATTTTATAAAAGTTAATGGCTATTGGGACTCAAATATAATTTTTAAAATATAAAAGCACATTAGCAATATGCCAATATAACTAATTTTTGTTTGTCAATGTAACAAATTGATGTTGGAAGCCAATCAGGTAATAAGTGATGAAATGTGATATCCATTATACTTTACGTACTGGGCAAAGTTATCATGGAACTAAAAGTGTACTTTTAAATAGAATGCTATGCATAAATCAGGAATAGAAGATGCAAATTAAGTTGCTAATCATATAGAGAGTGAAAAACTAAGAACTAAACATGTTTCTAAATCTCAAGCTGTTTTTATTACACCTAGACACTTCTGAGCAGGATAAAGTAGAGGAAAAGCTAAGAAGCAAAAGGCTGGGTCAAAACTGGGTTGGAATCCCAACTCTCAAATTTAGGCTAATTAATCAACCTCTCCTGTTTCATTATCTATAAAATTAGTTTACAATGGTAAAATGAGGATTAAATAATGTATGCAAGCTACTTACCTTGAGCAATAACAACAAAAACGTTTCTTTTATTCAACATATTTTTCTACTATATATTAGAGACTGGACACATGCTCAACCGTAGAGACATGATCTCTGCTTTCATGAAAATTGCTACTGAGTATTTTTAAAAAGGACAGCAGGAACAATTATTCACAATTATTTGGAAGTTGAATTCAAGATGCAGAAAATATCCCATCTTTCTTAGAAAGAATGGCCTAGTAATTCTATAAGAAAAAAAAGTTTGTAACTAGAGATAGTAAGTTACTTCAAGTCTGGAACAAAGAAAAACTTATCTTTGAATAAAGAGCTGATACCTTGTTTCTCATACAAGTCAAAAACACTAAATATAATGTATGTCAAGAAAATTTTAGCACATAGCCAACATACAAAAATGTGTAATACTCATGACAGTGAAGAAATAATGTATGATTCACCTTTGTTTCGACTGAAATCGAAAGATTCATCTAAGTCAATTAACTATCCTAGGGAATGCAAAGGATATAAAGATAAAGCTTTATTACTTGATCTTAGGAGGTCTATAATCTGTGTACCTATGAGGTAGAAAGGAGTGAAGATAACACGATAATTATACTTTTAAATACAATACTGGTTATAAGCAGGAATTTTGAGTTTGATGAATCTGGAGGAACTCAAGCACCATCATCACTTGAGCAGTACTGATTAGCTGCTTAAATGCTCTTTATGTCTGTACACAAAATCAACCTCAGGTCACTATTGAGAAGAATTAAATCAGGATATAAAGGGAAATACAATAAATGCCAAATAAAATAAATCATATTTGGCTTTAAAGGTAGGTTGGGTGTCAGAAGATAACTGATAAATAGTAGTTGATTCTTTCAGGATAGTTATGATTTTAAAAAGGTATTGTCAAACATTACTATTTATAATGTTAAAGAGAAATTTTTTAAAGGTATGCATATGGTTAACACCCTGGAAACTTTTCTGTATTACCTACCAGAAATTATACATATTCATTTTACACAGTTATAATAATGATAGTTATTATGCATTGTTTACTTTCAAGTAACAAAACATCACTTCTTTTCCATGTAGTTACCTTGCAAGGTGTGAGGAAAGGTATTACTTTTTCTACCCTACAGTTTCTGATACTCAGTGTGGGGCAACTGAGATATTCCATTTGTTCCAGAACCTATAAATGAGATCCTGGAACAACTGCCAAAATGCAGGCACAAAAGAAAGAATACTACCAAGTTTAGCTCTCCTGGTTCACTGTCTAACAGACAATAGAAGGTAAATATTACCTTTCTATATTCAAATTAAATAGACCATTTGTTTGAATGGAGACTCTTGTATAAATTTGCTTTGAGAGTATGTGTTCATTATTGATCTTTTCCTTCCCGGGGATAGATATTTCTTTCCTCTTTGTCTCATTTTGTGTCTTGAGATCTTGGCTTTATTACCAGCGAGACCTTGTGGTCTCTGCTGGATGGACCCAAGTATCAGTTTGTATCAGAAAGCTAGTCTGAGAGCCCAAACATTTTATTTGTCTGACCATGTCAGCACCCAAGGAAGTTGTATTAAGAGGTCTCAGTTTATACAGGACTCAACTTTGTTGTTTGGTTAGTTGCCTGGCCAGTGTCACAGATTAGGGGATACATGACTGGAGGTGTCCCACTTCCATGGATGACTGGAGCCCCTTAACTGTCTGTGGCAACAAAGTTCCCTTCTGTTTGGCTAGTTTGAGAAGTGTTCTGGGATCTTAGGAAACTGTATCTTCTTGTACACTCTTTTAAGGATGTTTCTTTTGTTCATGGTTAAGTCATACAAATAAAAAGCATACTGGTTTTGTTTCTGAGTCACTTAAAAGGTACTTTCGGTTTAAAAGAAGAAAAACAAAAGAGTTTAGTACTACACAAAAAATGGATGTTTATCTGGACTAAAATCTGATAAGATACTGGAAAGGATGGTTTTAAACAGCTATATGGTTGGAGACTACCTGAACTGGAAGTTGATACTCATGATACACATACACACACACACACACACACACACATAAATGATTTTTTTAGAGGACTTTCTATTAAAACTTGCTTGTCCATGGGAACTTCTCAGTAGATTGAAAGCCCTCTTCTCAAACCCCTGCTAATTAAATGCTCTGCATCCTCTCTCTGCTACCTACCTCCTCGGCATAATTTTTGTTAAGGATAATATCTAACTTCATTGAGTTCTTTAGGAAACAGATCTCCCCAAACCAGCTCATCTAAGACCTTTTCCTTTCGTTTGCTCCTGTTCCTGTTTCCTCCCTTTACTATCTTTGACCTTCCATCCAGTTACTTTAAATCTTCAGGATGTCCTCCTTTAATCCCCAACTTTGCCATCCTTCTAACAATCCTGCCAGACCTTCCCACTTTCTCCTCCAGTCTCTTAGTCACTTGAACTTTGATTCCTGCTCTCACAAAACTTGAAGTCTCCCAAATACCTATCACCTAAGGTAGAAAGTGGGGAGTGGGGGAGAAGAGGAGGGAGAGGAGAAAGTTATTTGGGGAGCACAAAAAAATGGATGTTTTGGGGGCCAAGAGATGGCATAGCAGTTACATCGTTGGACTCCCACAGGGCCAACTGTGGTTTGAGTACTTGATCAGCTGGCTTGAAACTCATGCTGGGCATGTGAGCATACGTCCAAGAACCCAGGAGGAGAAGGGGGTGACTTCTTACCCCCTCCCCCACTGTAAGCACACACACCCTAAAGCAAAAATACCTCTAAAACAAACAAACAAAAATGAACGTTTTGTCCATGTAGATGGACTTTAGAGAAAGACAACCGCTAGATGTTTCCTCAATCACTCACCTAAAAATTTAGTCTCAAAGCCTTCGTAAAATAAACTTCTGATAATAGGCTAAGATGCCATAACCCACTCTTGGGAAAACTTGCATTCTTTCTCTGTGCCACTGAGATGTAGAGCTACCATCTTCTTTTAAACTTCATAGTTCTCTTTTGGAAATAAATTTCAGAGAGATGACTACCATCATAGAAAAAAGAGAGAAGGAAGAAAAATAAATTTAACATTTCAGTTTCTTTGATATTTGATAGTGATATAATTGCCTGATTTTTCAACATGAAAATTCACTTAAGATGATGTCCACTTTTGTTTAATGTATTGTGAAATTTTCATGGGCATTTCAAATATAACTGTTGAGAACAAGTAAATTAAAGAAATGTAAGTGGGATAAAATTTATACATGAAATTTAATAATTGTTTTATAAACTATTTCTACTTAAAATACTTTCCATCAGTTTTTTGATAACTTGTAACTTTCAAGTTAGACTAAGTGCCACTTTCCACCAACCCAGACTGTGTGCCTGCCTTCCACGGGCCCCAGACCATGTGCCCATGGCCAATGCCTGCACCACCAGCTACTGGTTCCTGAGCCCACCATGCTGTGGCTACTACTTCAGGCCTTGCACCCTCAACACCTCCACTCTAGCTCAGCCCTCCAGTTCAGCCCTTTGCTATACCTTAACTAAAGAGGGTGGGTGTTAGGTCAGGGGGTAACATGGCAACTGACTGACGAAAGGGCATAACACATAAAAATTGGCAGGTCCCTGGGCCATAGCCACTGCCTGAGAGCAGCCCCCACAGTGACAGGAATCAGGCTGAATCTTTAGAATCAGGAGGGAATCAGCAGGAAAAACTGTATTACAGGGTTTCTATTTGCAAAAGCAAAGAGGAATAAACCACTTGAAGCCAGTGAGGCTGTGGAGGACATCCTCCTCCCCAATTTCCTTTCTGGAAGATAAAAATGAGCAAAATTCTCCTCTGAAACTGAGCCCCAGACTACAAGTGTGGATTCCTGCAATCTCATCCACAGAACAAAGAAACTGGCACAGAACTAAAATACATCATAGAGAAGTACAAAAGCAAGCGGCTTCAGTGGGGAGAGGGGAATTTTAGACCTCCCACCTCACCCTATCCCAAGCTGGAAAGAGCACTATCCTTTCCTGTAGTCTAACAAGCAGGTAGAGCTCTGTCTGCAATTAGGTTTCCACAGCCTATAGGGAGCAGACAACTCAAAAGGGAGTCTCCAAACCAACAGAGACTGAGGAATTTGAACACTAGCCTGTCTTGCAGGGAAGGCAAGTCCGCACTCTCCTGCCCATCAGTCTCAAGTAGAGCAGAATAGTTACTCAATCCAACTAATGTCACACACAACACAGCTCCTCGAAACCTCAATGACCTGTATCAAATATAGGCTACACAAAGCCCTTCTCTGATCAGGAAGATGTGGCTTTTTGCCAGGGACACACCTGAGACTTAGGGCTGTTTTTCTCCACTGGCACTACAGAGCCTACTCTAAAAGTAAGGAAGGAATACTTCACTAGATGCCTAAAAGTCAGTGCAGGGACACAAGAAATATGAGAAAGGAAGGAACTATCTTTCCTTCAAAGGAACACAGTAACTGCTCACCAATAAAAACACAAAAGAATTCACAGAAATTCCAAAAAAGAATTTAGAATACTTATTGTGACAAAATTCAATGAGATGCAAGAGAAAATGGAAAATTAACCTTAAGAGATCAGAAAATCATTCCATGACAAAAAGAATTTCATAAAGAGAAACCCTAAAAAGAACCAAACAGAACTTCTACAGATGAAAGATACAAGAAATCAAAATCACCTTTGAAAGCATAAATAACAGATTAGATGTTTCAGAAAGAAGGAATCTCAGGCCTGGAAGAAAGAATCTCTGACCTGGAAAACAAAGCCTCTGGTTTAGTTCAAAACACCAAAAATAATGAAAACAACAACACAACCTACTAGGCATCAATAAATGCCAGAATATTTATATAATGTGTATTCTAGAAGGTAAAGAGACTGGTAAAGGCATAAAAAACTGTCTTTTGGAAGCCAGCAGGTGGCATGGTGGTTAAGGCACTGGACACTCCTACATGGCCAAGCACAGTTTGAGTCCTGGACCTGGTTGCTTGCTTTCTCACTTTCTTTCTCTTTCATCAAATAAAATAAATGAATGAATAAATAAAATAAATAAATCTTAAAAAAAATCTCTTTCATGAAATAGTATTTGAAAACTTTCCAAATGTAGAGAAACAGACACCCAGATCCAAGAAATACAAAGAACATCAAATAGAATAAACAAAAGAAGATAATCCCCACAGGTCATGATGGCCAAATTGGTAAAAATCAATGACAAAGACAATATTCTAAAAATGGCAAGAGAGAAGTATCAAGTTATTTACTTAGGCTAACAACAGACCTCTCAATGGAAATAATGCAGTCAAAGAAAGAATAGGAAGATATAATCAAAACTCTAAAAGGAATAAAAAAATCAGTCAAGAATATTATATCTAGCAATATTGTCCTTCAAATGAGAAAGAGAAATAAAATCTTTCTCCAATAAACACAAAGTAAAAGAATTTACCAACATTAGACCCACTCTTCAAGAAGTACTAAAGTTAATACTATATCAAGAAAATAAAAGAGAGACAAGAAAAAAAAGAACACAAAATAACTGAGAAAATGACTGACAAAATGGCAGGAGTAAGTCCTCAACTATTAATATCATCATTGAATATTAATGGATTATATTCTACAATAAAAAGACAGACTGAATCAATGGACAACAGAAGCAGGAGCTTCTATATGCTGGTTACAAGAAACATACCTCACTGATAAAGACACACAGACTGAAAGTGAAGGGCTAGAAAAAGTTATTCTATGCAAATAGAAACTAAAAAAAAGGCCAAAGTCACAAAACTGATATAAGACAAAATAGACTTCAAGACAAAAACCATGAATGGACTAAATACAGTACTAAAAGGAATAATTTATCAAGAAGATATAACATAAATATTTATGCAACCAACACTGGAGCATCCAGATACATGAAAGACAGACTGTTAGATCTAAAAGGATAGACAGACTACAATACATTAATCATTGGGGATTTCAAACCCCACTGTCACTTCTGGACAGATTATTTAAACAAAAAATAAACAAAGAAACACAGGAGCTAAATGATACCATGAACAAAATGAATTTGACAGACAGCAAAAGAACACTTTCTGTATCAATCACAAAATACAGTTTTCTCATCCCCACATGGAACATTTTAGAGTAACCACACAATAGGGAACAAAACAAATCTTTACAAATTCAAAAGTACAGAAACTATATCCATCATTTTTTTCTAACCACAATGGAATTTAAACTTGAAAACAACTACAGAAAAAGTCTTGGGAAATACATTCATACATGGAAACTAAACAATCTCTTAAATGACTGAACAACTACTAAAGAAATTAAGACTGAAGGCTGGCAGGTGGCATGGTGGTTGGGGACGCTGATTCTCACATAGCTGACCATGGTTCAAGTCCCAGACCTGGCAGGTTGCTTTCTCGCTTTCTCACTTTCTCTGTCTATCTCACTCTATCCCCCTTTGGTCAAAATTAAAATAAATGAATGAATAAATAAATTTAATAATTCTTTTAAAAAAAGAAAAATTAAGACTTAAATAAAAAGATTTATTAAAATTGATAAGAATGAACATACAACCCTCTAGAATTTCAGGGACACAGTGAAAGTTGTCATAAGAGGGAAGTTCACAGAAGTAATTAATGTTCACTTGGAAAAAATTAAAAGGTACCAAATGAACAACCTACTAATGCACCTCAAGGAACTGAAAAATCAACAATAAAAATCTCCAAAATACTAGTACAAATAAAATAATAAAGATTAGGGCAGAAATAAAAGAAATAGAGCACAAAAGAACTATACAAAAAAATAAAACAAAAGCTGATGTTTTGACAGCAAAAGTGAAACTGACACACTGTTAGCTGGATTAATAAAGAAGAACAAGAGAAAGGGCTCCTTCCAGCCCAATGCCCAACAAAAAGCCAGAATCCATGTGCATGTGAGGTGGGCTTTCCCTGCCCCTTTAACCTGAAAAGCCCTCTGCCCCAAACCCCTCCTTCCAGTCAAACACCCAGGGAAAAGCCAGGTAGGGTGGTCTCTGTCTTCCTTCTTTCTTTCTCTCTCTCTCTCTCTCTCTCTCTCTCCCCCTTTCTCTTGAAATTTTCCTTACATACATGTGTTTTTTTAAAAAATCTGTAGGTAGTGTCTCTTGCCTCTGACCTCTCCTTTTTCTTGCTAATTTCAGAATCTATGTGCATCTGAGGTGGGCTTTTCCTGCCCCTTTAACCTATAATCTCTTCTGCCTTTTTTTAAAATAAAAATTTTTCCCTTTTTTTGTTTTGCGTTTGTTTTTGTTTGTTTGTTTTTCTTTCCTTTTTCCCTTTGTTTCCTTTCTTTTACTGGACTTTCTTACCTTGCTTCTCACTTTCCACACATTGAGTGTCTAGGCAAGTCTAGGTGCACAGTAGTGAAATATCTGAATACTTTTAACCCCGCAGCTCAGCCTATGAATCCCTATTGCCTTGAAAATGTGAGGCCTTTGTAATAATATACAGTTGCACTGACAAAAGTGCAGGTTTCTTGGTGAGGATCAGTGAAATGGTACTGCAGAAAAACTGCAGGCTATTTCCTTCTGCATGCCTCTAACACTCAAAATTAGCTCCAAGAAGGTAGAAGGAAGTAATGTATAATCAATGAAATGACCGGAAACCATCACCGCAGAGGCATAAAAATTATGGAAAAACATGAAAATATCTCTCCTCCCAGGGGAAAGAACAGCCCTTCATCACACACAGACAGTATAATGGAACTCCTGAAAATGTCAGATAAAGATTTTAGGATATTTATAGTGACAAAGCTAACACAGACACAAGAGAAGAGAGACAATAAACTCCAGAAGATGCACGAGAAGAGACGAGTTCCAGGAGGTAAAGAAGTTCTTCCACGATCTGAAAGAAGAAATGCACACCATGAAAAATAATCAGATGAAAATGTTAGAGATGAGGGCTGTAATACAGGAAATCAAAACCTCCCTTAAAAATATTAAAAGCAATTAGATCATACAGAAGATCGAATCTCAGCTGTAAAAGATAGAACCTCTGACCTAGAAAAATTCACAAAAAAAACTGAGAAAATACCCGCCCCCCCCAATGAGAATAATATACGAGCAATACAAGATACAATTAGATGCCCAAACATCTGAATAATCAGTATCCCAGAAGGTAAAGAAACTAATCAGGGAGATTGGGACCAGCAGTTAGCGTAATGGCTATGTCGCTGGACTCCCATAGCCGACCGTGGTTTGCGTACCAGACCCGGTGGCTTAAATTCACGCCGGGCACATGTGCATGCGTGTCCAAGATCCCGAGAGGAGAATGGAGGAGAAGGGACTGCGGCATGGCCATCCCCCCTGGGGGGTGATTTCTCACTTTCTGTCTCTCTGTCTGTGTCTGGCGAGCGCACGGGCCCTATAGCAAAAACCTCTCCAAAAAAAAAAAAAAAAAAAGAAAGAAGGAAACTAATCAGGGCATTGATAATTTATTACATGAAATCCTGGAAGAAAACTTTCCAAGCCTAGAGAGGTATTCAAATACCCGGATCCAAGAAATACAAAGCACCCCACATAGAATCAACCCAAGAAGATCTTCCCTGAGGCACATCACAGCCAGATTGACCAAAACCACAGACAGAAACAAGATACTAAAATTGGCAAGAGAAAAACATTGTTACTTTCAAAGGATATTCCATTATGCTAACATTGGACTTCTCATCAGAAACAATGTGAGCAAGAAATAATGGGAAAATATACTCAAAGTGCTAAGTAAAAAACAATTTCAGCCAATAATACTGTATCGGGCAAGATTATCCTTCATGTGGAAAGAAAAGACAAAAACATTCTCAAATAAACAAAACCTGAAAGAATTTACCAACACCAGACCAGCTCTTTAAAAAGTTCTGAAGGGAGTACTATACCAGGAAAACTAAAGACAGACAAATAAGAGAACAAAAAATGGGCAAGATTAAGGCCAACTTAATGGTAGAGACAAGTTCTGAAACATCAATAATAATGTTGAATGTTAACAAACCACAGTAACACTGCAAATTCAATAAAAGAGATTACATGGGACTAAACTAGTAAAATAGAATTCTATGACTTTTTTTCTAAAACATTACTGATTTTCTTCTATGCTTTGTCTTCCAGATTTAAGGATTTTTATTTTCTTTTGAGTTGTTGGGTTCAGCAATTTGTTAAAGAATTTTTAAAATTTAAACATAAACTTTTCTCCCTTCTTGACCCCTTTGCAATTATAAAATATTTGTGAGCTTTCTTATTTTGTGGCAGAATGGTTATTTGCATTAATTCAATAATATAATAGTATCTGTTGCCTTGCATCAGAAATTGAATTCTTATGGGGCTTGTGCTAATAACAGACCAAACTGAGATTAACCTAAATTTTTTTTTAACAAATAAGTTAGTTTATACCTCTACTTAGTAAAAGGGGAGATGAAGAGAGGGGAAAAATTGTTTCAGAAGAAAATTACAGTGCACTTGTCACTATATTCTAGTTTTGTCCATTCTTTAAGATCTTTTGTGAATCAATAAATGTGAAAAAAAGAAAAAAGTTTAGTATGGAAGGGCAGGAGGGGAAAGGGGAAGGAAAAAACAGGTAAAAGTATGCTTAATTGACAAAAAAAGAGAAGCAATTTGCTGATGTTTATTTATTTATTTATTTATTTATTTATTTATTTATTTTTGAGAGAGATTTTTGCTATAGGGCACGTGCACTAGTAGGAGAGTCAGAAAGAGACAGAGGAAGTGGGAAGTCACTCCCCAGGAGGGATGGCCACACCACAATCCCTTCTACTCAGGATTTTGGGCACACATGCACCTGTGCCCAGAATGAATTTTAAGCCAATAGATGCAGGACTCAAACCATGGTCAAGAACATGGGAGTCCAGCGATTAACCATTATACCATCTGCTGGTCCCTCTATAAAACTTTTGAAGTGCTAACTGAATTCTCCTCAGACTATTTCAAAAGATCCCAAAGGAAGGAACACTCCTCAACTCATTCTATGAGGTCTCCATCACCTTGATCCCAAAAGGAGACTAGGAAATTACAAAAAAAAAAAAAAAAGAAAGAAAAGAAAAGAAAAGAAAAAGAACAAACTGTGGACCAATATCTTTAATGAATACAGAAGCAAAACTCCTAAACAAGATACTAGCTAATCAAATCCGATGACACATTAAAAAGATTATTCACTATGACCAGGTAGGCTTTATCCTAGGGATGTAGGGCTGTTTCAACATATGTAAAATAAAAAATGTAATACATCACATTAACAGAAAGAAAGATAAACACCTTATGATCATATCAATTGTTGCGGAAAAGACATTTGATAAAATACAACATCCCTTCATGATTAAGACTGTCAGCAAAATCAGTATAGAAGACACATGTATCAACACAATAAAATCTATATATGACAAACTCATAGCTAATATCATAATGAACAAGAAAAGGCTGAAAGATGAGACTGGCCGTGCTTCCTTTCCCTTTGCAACACAGTACTTAAGTCCTAGCCAATGCAATAAGACAAAGGAGTAAAATAAAACACATTCAAGGGATTAGCAGATGCCTAATGGTTATGTTGCTGGACTTCTCCGAGTTGATCGCAGTTCAACTCCTAACACTGGGTGTATGTGCGTCCATACCCAAGAACCTGAGAAGAGAATGAAGGAGAAGGGACTGTGGTGTGGCCATTGTCCCTGAGGGGTGATTTCTCAGTTTCTGTCTTTCTCTTTCTCTCAGTCTCTCTGGCAAGCACAAGCACCCTATAGCAAAAAAGGGGAAAAAAAAAAAAAAAAGAGAAAGAAAGAAAGAAAAAAGAAAACTCTCAAAAGTTAAGAAAGGCATTCAAATAGGAAAAGAATAAATGAAATTGTCCCTATTTGCAGGTAGCAAGATTACATATACAGAAAATCCAAAAGAATCCACAAAAAACCTCCAGCATATGATAAAAAAGTTAAACAAAATGGCAGGATACAAAATCAGTATACAAAAATCTATAGCATTTTTATATACCTATATTGAACAGACAGGTAGGACTGAAGAAGGCAATTCCATTTACAATAGCCACAAAAATAAATAAAATATCTAGAAATAAACCTAACTACAGAGGTGAAAGACCTCTTAAGAAACTTCAAAAAAAATTGTGTATGATGCACAAAAGTGGAAGGACATTCCAGGTTCTTGGATTGGAAGAACTAATATATAATGGAATCATAAAAGACACCATATTGTCAAAGTAATACTATGCAAGAAGAGTGGAGTAGGAAGCATCTCACTCCCCGACCCTGTAATAAATTACAAAGCTGTGATAATCAAAACATCATGGGTATTTGCACAAAAACAGGCATGTAGACCAGCAGAATAGAGACTCCAGAAATAAACCCCAAAACATATAGGCAACTGATTTTTGATAAAGGGCAACAGACAATTCAGTGGGGAAAAGAAAATAAATCTCTTTAGCAAATGGTTCTGGAAAAACTGAATATCAATGAAACTGGACCTCTATCTCTCACCACTAACAACAATCAATTCCAAATGGATCAAAGATCTAAACCTAAGACCTCAAACTATAAAATTATTGGTGGAAAACACAGGAGAAACTCTTGGAGACACTGGAACAGGCAAAGGCTTCTTAAATAAGACCCCCAAAGCACAGACAATAATCCCAATAGGAAAGTCGGATTACATCAGGTTAAAAAACTTTTGCACAGCAAAAGAAACAATAATTAGAGTGAATCAACAATCCTCAGAATGGGAGAATATATTTGCAGACTGCCTCAAATGAGGGACTGATAATCAGAATTTACAGGGAACTCAAGCATTTCACCAGAGGGGGAAAAATAACCAGCCAAATTGAAAGAGTAAATGACCTGAACAGACAACTCTATAAGGAAGACATACAAATAGATGAAAAGTATATGGAAAAATGTTCAACATTCCATATCATAAGAGAGATGCAAATCAAAAACACAATGATATGCCACCTAACCCCATTCGGAATGGCTAAGATTAAAAAAATAAAGAATGATAAGTGCTAGGGAGGCTGTGGAAAAAAGGAAACGTTCCTACACTGTGGGAATGTAAATTAGTACCGCCACTGTGGAAAACAATATGAAGATTCCTCAAAGACCTACAAATAGAACTACCATATGATCCAGCAATTCCACTGCTGTATATCTACCCAAAAGATAGGAATGCACTCAATTGGAAGAACACTTGCACATCCATGTTTACTGCAACACTATTCATGATTGCTAAGACACGGAACCAACCCAAATGTCTACAGACAGAAAAATGGAAAAAGTGTGGCACATATACAATACAAACACTAAGCCATAAAAAAAAAAAATGAGATCCTAGCATTTGATATAAAGTGGACAAATATGGAAGATTTACTGCTAAGCAAAGCAAATTAGACTATTAAAGAGAAACACTGTATGTCCCAACTCATTATATCAAAGGTCTACACTCTATGGCAGAAACTGAAATACTGGACCATATAAAAGCATGGAGAGCAACTGCAGATAGCAGAGGAAGTGTGGGAGGAGGGTGGGAAATGGTAGAGGGTGAGAGGGAGAAAATCAAGGGGAAAAAGAAAGAAGCAAAATATTTAAGAAACACAAAGTTATTGATATTATGTATAGTAATAGCTTTGATTTTGTCAAAATATAGTGTATTCTGGATGGGAAATTCATTTTTTATGCTGAAATGATATACATTTAATTGTAAAATAAAAAGATAAAGATTTTAAAAATCTAAATATAAAGTTTTAAATTATAAAACTACTTGTAAAAGACACAGAGGAAACACATGAAGACACTGAGTAGGCAAAGATTAAATAAGACCCCTAAAACACATGCAATAATCCCAAAAATAGACAAATGGGACTACATCAAGTTAAAAAGCTTCTGCACAGCAAAAGAAAACAATAAATTAAAGTGACGAGACAACTCAAAGAATGGGAGAAACTATTTGCAAACTATGCTTCAGATAAGGAACTGCTAACCATAATATATAGGAACCTTGAGGACATTACCTACACAAAAATAGTCCAATTTAAAAATGGGCAAACGGGACCAGCAGTTAGCATAATGGCTATGTCACTGGACTCCCACGTAGTAGACCGCGGTTCAAGTCCCGGACCTGGTGGTTTAAACTCACACCGGGCACATGTGCGTGCATGCCCAAGATCCCGAGAGGAGAATGGAGGAGAAGGGATTGTGGCATGGCCATCCCCCCTGGAGGGTGATTTCTCGCTTTCTGTCTCTCTGTCTCTCACTGTCTCTCTGGCGAGCACACGTGCCCTGTAGTGAAAATCTCTCAAAAAAAAAGGGCAAATGAGCTGAACAGACAACTCTCCAACAAGACATAATAATGGCGGGGCTGGCAAGAGGAATGGTAGTTGGGGATGCTGGAGTCCTGAACCTGGTGGTTTGTTTTCTCACTTTCCATCTCTCTCTCTCTCTCTCTCTCACTCTCTCCCTCTCTGGTCAAATTTACATAAATAAATAATAATTTTTTTTCTAACTACATACTAATGGCTAAAAAGTATATTAAAAAATGTTAAACATCTCTTAATATAAGAGAAATAGAAATCAAAACCCATAATGAAATACTACTGAATCCAAATCAGAATGGCTATGATATAGAATGATATAGAAGAAGATACCATCATGGCTCCTGAGAACTAGTGATTTCAGGTAAAAAAGAAAAATGAAGATTTTCCCACAAACTCGAGTAGGATCAAAATGGAATTGCAAAGAGATTCCAGAACACCTCTTTCTGGATGCTACTGAACATTCAGATTGAACTTCAAGTTGAGGAAGAAACACACCACCCATCAAATGACTAGAAATCACTGCAGGGCCACAAGAAATACGGGAAAACAAGAAAATATCTCTCCTCCAAAGGAAAAGAATAGCTCCTCTTCATCCACAGACAATTAAGTGGAAATCATGGAAATGTCTGATAAAGAATTTTGAATATTCATAAAGGTGGAGCTAACAGAGATGGAAGAGAAGAGAGACAATGAACAGCAGAAGAGAAAGGAGAAGAAAAGTTCCAGGAGATGAGGAAATTCCTCCAAGATCTAAAAGAGGAATTACATACTTTAAAAAAAGAATCAAATGGACCTTTTAGAGATGAAGGCTATAATATAGGAAGTCAAAATCTCCCTTGAAAGTATTAAAAACAGACTAGGTCATACAGAAAATAGAATCTCAGACGTAGAAGAGAAAACTGTTGGCCTAGAAAAAATCCACCTCGAAGACTGAGAAAATTGCCCCCCAAAATGAGAATAATATACAGGAAACACTAGGTACCATCAAACTTCTAAACATCTGGATAATTGGTATCCCAGAAGGTGAAGAGACTCATAAGAGCATTGATAATCTATTCCATGAAATCCTGCAAGAAAACATTCTAAACCTAGAGAAGCACTCAAAAATCCAGTCCCAAGAAATACAAAGGACCCCAAATAGAATCAACCCAAGATGATCTTCTCCAAGACTCATTATAGCCAGACTGACCAAAACCACAGACAAAGACAAGATACTAAGATTTGGCAAGAGAGAAACATCAAGTTACTTACAAAGGATATCCCATCAGACTAACAGCAGATCTCTCGTCAGAAACAATGCAAGCGAGAAAAGAATGGGAAAATATATTCAAAGTGTTAAGGGAAAAGCAATCTCAACCAAGAATACTGTATCCAGCAAGATTATCCTTCATATGGGAAGAAAAGACAAGAACATTCTCAGGTAAACAAAACCTGAAAGAATTTAACAGCACCAAAAAAAAAAAAAAAAAAAAGATTTTTGTTCTGTCTTGAGCTGTCGATAGGTTCATGTACCTAGCATTTGAACAGAATCCTAACTTGTTTCCTGGCTTTAAGTTTTAAGCAAAGTTCCTTAGCATTTCTTTGATTTATTAAAGTTAAAACTGCTTTTCTTGAAATTACCAGCTGAACTTGCTATTGAAAGTAGTTAGATTATTTAAGAAACTGTGTGATTGATAAAATGTAGGGAGGGAAAGGAATGGAAGACAACTGTAGACGCCAGAGATAGTGTGAGAAGAGGGTGGGAAAGGGCAGAGGGTCAGAAACAGGGTTAAAAAAACAAACAAAAAAACTAGAAATGGAAAATTATTGATGATAACATGCATGATTAAGCAATTATGCAGTATATTCTGGATGGGAAATCACATTTTGTATGCTGTGATGATGCTTAGGGAATGAATGTAAATTAACTAATTAAAAAAAGTTTCAGGAAAAATAAAACACAAAAACTGTTTTTCTTGAAATTAAAAATAATGTATTAAAAATACCTATTTGATGTCTGCAGTAAGGTATACAGCCCCAGCTAGGTGCTACTTTATAGTATGTTTATTCTACTCACTGAAGTTTATGCCTAAAGTCAGACTTGTGTTCATGGATATGTATATACCAGCTGTGCTTGCTATTGAAAATATTTATATTAATTAAGATCTTTAGTGAATCAATAAAATGTGTGTGTGTGTGGGGGGAAGGCATAGAAAGCAACCATGCATACCAGAGACAGTGTGGGAGGAGGGTGGGAGATGGCAGAGGGTAAGAGATAGGGAATCAAGAATGAGAAAAAAAGCAAAATATTCAGGAAATAAGAAATCGAAAATTAGGGGCTGGCAGGGGGCATGGTGGGTAAGGGTTAAGGTGCTGGACTCCCACATGGCTGACCATGATTCAAGTCCTGGACCCGGCAGCTTGCCTTCTCTCTCTCCCTCTGATCAAATTAAAATAAATAAATAATAAAAAAACAGAGTTAAAATAATTCTTTAAAAAAAAGAAAGAAATGGAAAATTACTTGTTGATGATAACATGTCTGATGATGTGCTTGACTGAGTCAATATACAGTGTATTCTGGATGGAAAATCTCATTTTGTATGCTATAATGATGTATAGTAAATGAATGTAAATAATTTTTAAAAAAAAGAATGGCTATGATAAAAATGAGGAAACAAAACAAAACAAAACCAAAAACAGTAATTGTTTACAAGGCTGTAGTGGAAAGAGAACTCTCCTTCACTTTTTAAAAATTTTTTGAGAGGTTTTGCTATAGGGCACGTGCACTCACCAGAAAGACAGGGGAGAGACCGAGAGATAGAAAGCAAGAAATCACCCCCCAGGGGGGATGGCCACGCCACAATCCCTTCTCCTCCATTCTCCTCTCGGGATTCTGGGCACACATGCACATGCTCCCGGCGGGAGTTTAAGCCGCCGAGTCCGGAACTTGAACCATGGTGGACTACATGGGAGTCCAGCAACATAGCCATTATACTAACTGCTGGCCCCATCTCCTCCACTTTTGATGGGAATGGAAATTAGTACAGCCATTGTGGAAATCACAATGGAGTTTCCTCAAAAATTTACAAATAGTGATATCTTATGACCCAATAATACCACTTCTTGGTATTTTCCCAAAGGACAGGAAAACATTCAGTTGTAAAGACACTTGTTTCATCCATGTTTACTGCAGAATTATTAACAATGCTAAGAAATAGAATCAACCTACATGCCTAGGAATGGATGACTGGATTGAAAAAAATATGACACGCAGGGACTAGCAAATGGCATAATGGTTACATCACTGGACTCCCACATAGTTGGCCATGGTTTGAGTCCCAGACCAAGTGGCTTAAAATTCATGCTAGGTGCATGTGCAGGCATGTACAAGATCCCAAAAGGAGAATGAAGGAGAAGGGACTGCAGCATGGACATTCCCCCTGGAAGGAGTGATTTCTTGCTTTTTGTTTTCTTGTATCTTTCTGTTTCTCCAGTAAACACACCCATCCTATAGCAAAAAAAACTCTATACAAAAAGTGACACATACGGAATACTACTCAGCCATGAAAAACAATGAGATCTTGCATTTGATACAAAGTAAATGAACATAGATGATTCAATGCTAAGCAAAGTAAGCCAGACTATGACAGACAGATGTATATCCCCACTCTGTGTATAAATATGTGCACAACAAATGTCTATATGACAAATTGAAAGATATTAAGATATAATAGCAGAGGAGGCAAATGTAGATACTAGAGACTATATAGGAGGGGGCGGATAGTAAAGAGTGGGAAAGAGGGGCTTAGGAAAAAACATTTAAAAGAAACAAGAATGTGAAGTGTGCTAATGAAAATTATATGGTAATATCTTTGACTTGATTGACATACACTGCCTGCACACTTTGAAAAACTATACTGTAGGAACCAGCAGTTAGCGTAATGGCTATGTTGCTGGACTCCCACATAGTCGACCGCGGTTCGAGTCCTGGACCTGGTGGCTTAAACTCACGCTGGGCACGTGTGCGTGTGTGCCCAAGATCCTGAGAGGAGAATGGAAGAGAAGGGATTGCGGCATGGCCATCCCCCCCAGGGGGTGATTTCTCGCTTTCTGTCTCTCTGTCTCTCTCTATCTGGCAAGCACATGCACCCTATAGCAAAAAACTCTTAAAAAAAAATAAAAGAAAACACCATACTGTACACTGTAAAGATGTACAATGAGTATATGTAAATTTTTAAAAAGTTAGACTAAGTGAAATTAAGTAATACATATTCACTTAACGTCTGGGTCACTACTAAGCAGTACAAAAAATGCTGAAATATAAACTACTGAACATAAGTTTAAGTTCATACACTTTGGGCATCTTTTTTTATACAGTATAGAGTGACTAGACATATTTGATCTCTTCATAAACATGAGAAATTACACCATTAGCAGCATATGTTTCTAGAAATTATAAAATGATGTTAATCTAAATAATGCTAGTATGTGACAATTCATAACTGCTAAAGCTCACAATTCTTTATTTTTACATTTTATAAGAGGGAGTATGCATTCACTAATGAGAGAGAGAAAGTGAGAAATCACCCCCACCCCAACAGAGAATGTTCATGCATAATCTCTTTTCCATTCTCTTACGGGGATTTTGGGCATGCGCTCACACATACTCAGTGTGTTTCTCAACCCACTGGGTCAGCCATGTGGGATTCGCGTGCCTTAACTATCACAACATGAGCAGGTCTTAAAATTTAACTAACATATGTAATTAAATCTGCTAGAAACCCAACCACATAGCCTAATGGTTATGGGAGCAGGATCTCATATGGTTGCCTACGGTTTAAATCCAACCTTAGCACCTTGAAAAACACACCAGGCATGTGTGCAAAAAAAACAAAAAGCAAAAAAACAAACAAACAAACAAAAACAACAAAAAACCAACAAGACAGAGAAATGAAAAAGAAGGAATTGCAGCATGATCTCGCCCCTTGGGGTTACTTTCTCCTTCACGCTCTGTCTCTCTGGAGAGTACATGGAGTACATGGGCCCTCTGACAAAATTTTTAAAAATTACCAAAACCAAAACAAAACAAAACAAAAACTTGAAATAGTATGAGTAAAGGGAAATAACTTTGGGGCTGGCAAGTGGCATGGTGGTTAAAGGCACTGGATTACCACAGGGCTGACTGTGGTTTGAGTCCCAGACCTGGCAGCTTGCTTTCTCACTTTCCCTTTCTCTTTCTCTGTCTGGTCAAAATTTTAAAAATAATAATAATAAATGGAATTAGATAAATAATTATTTAGAAAGAAAAGGAGAAATAACTTTTACATGAAAAATACTCATGAAAAGTAAAACATTTTTGAAAAGCAAAGTTCTAAGGGATGAGGATGTGCTTTGTGTTATCAGAAAAGGGAATAAATTAATTGGGTACTAAAGTAGCATGACTAATTATTTTAGAGTGAGAAAATAAAAATGTAGGGGGAAAACAGAAATAAAAAAGCTTATAAAATATTATTGAAAAGCAGATCTTCAAAAAGGAATTGTATCATGTATAGCCAGAGATATCTGAAATTAGATGAATTATTGGTAAGGTTTAATTAAAATCAAATTTAGTATTAATAACAGTACACGGAGGTAAAACAAGAAAATTGGTTTATTTATTTTCTTGGAGTACTGGTCTAAGAATGTGAAGGATTTTATTTACCTGTTAAGTAACTGGCATGAAAAACAGACTTTATCATAATATTTTATGTTTCATATTGTCTCTCTCTCTTTTTTTAAAAATTTCTCAGAGACTGCGTATTTTCCAGGTAAACAGAGAAAGGGAGAGGAGGAGAAACCACCCAGGGACATGGTCATACTGTAATTCCTTCATTTCTCCATCCCTTCGAGATTTGGGGCATGCAAGCACGTGTGCCCATATTTTTTTTTTTTATTAATTCACTATACACCATCACAACACACCAATGAATTTTCCATCCAAAATACACTGTGCATTGGTTCAATCAAGCACATCAACATACATGTTCTCAGCAAATAATTTTC